>NC_142795.1:53632941-53774040 GCF_049724085.1 Artemia sp. Qi Xiang Cuo
ACACACACACAAACTACACACACACAAAACTTACACACACACACAAACACACACACACACACACATGAAAACTACACACACACACACACACACACACACACGACGAAACTTACACACACACACACAAAAACTTACACACACACACACACACACACACACACTACACATGCACACGAAAACTTACATGCACACAAAACTTACATGCACACAAACTACACACACACACACACACACACACACACACACACACAAACACGAAAACACACACACACACGCCAAAACTTACACACACACAAAAACTCACACACACAAAAAAACTTACACACACACACACACCCACACAAAAACTAACACATGAACACAAAAAACTCACACACACATGCACAAAAACTTACACACACACACACACACACACACACAAACATACACACACACACACAAAAACAAAAACACACACACAAACACAAAAACACACAAACACAGAAACACAAACACACACACACACACAAAACTTACACATGCACGCGAAAACTTACATGCACACAAAAACTTACATGCACACAAACTTACACACACACACACACACAAAACTTACACACACAAACACCCAAAAAATTACACACACACACTCAAAAAATGACACACACACAAAAACTTACACACACACACAAACACACACACAAACACACAAACTTACACATGAACACAAAAAAACTCACACACACACACGCACAAAAACTTACACACACACACACATACACAAAACTTACACACACACACACGAAAACTTACACACACACGCCAAAACTTACACACACAAAAAAACTTACACATACACACGAAAACTTACACACACACACACGAAAACTTACACACACACGTAAAAACTAAAACACACACACACACACACACACACATACACACACACACACACACACAAACTTACACACATACACACACACACACACAAAACTTACACATGCACACGAAAACTTACATGCACACAAAAACTTACATGCACACAAAAACTTACACACACACACACACACACACAAACTTACACACACACACACACACACACGAAAACTCACACACACACGCCAAAACTTACACACACACAAACACAAACACACACACACACACACACACAAAAACTTACACATGAACACAAAAACTCACACACACACGCACAAAAACTTACACACACACACACACAAAACTTCCACACACACACACACAAACATAAAAACACAAACAAAAAAACAAACTCACACACACAAAAAAAAAAACACAAACACACACACAAAAAAACTTACACACACACACACACACAAAAAACATACACACACAAAAACATACACACACACACACACACAAAAACTTACAAAACCAAAAAAAAAAATAAACGAAAAAAGAAATATATTAGACACACAATAACTTACACACACACACACAAAACATAAAAACACACTATCTAAAAGAAAATCACACACAAAATAAAATGAACAGACACTAATACACACACACAAACACTTACACACACGCAAAAAAAATAACACACACACACACAAAAACTTTCAAACACACACACGAAAACTTACACACACACGCAAAATCTTACACACACACACAAAAACTTACACACACACACACACACACACAAAAAAGCTTACACATACACAACGAAAATTTACATAGCATCACAAAACTTATACACACACACACGAAAACTTACAACACATAAGTCAAAACTTATAACAACACAAGAGCTTAGACACACAAAAACACACACACACACACACAAAAACTTACACCATACCAAATTACGCAACACTTACACACTTACACACATAAAAACTTACACACACACACAAACATTACACAAACTTACACACACACAAAATTTACACACACACACACAAAATCTTACACACACAACACGAAACATACACACACACAAAACATGCACACACACACAAAAACTTATACATTCACACAACGCACAACACATCACTACACATCACACACACACGAAAACTTATCATACACACATGAAAACTACCATATCACAGCTACATTGTCTTAATTTTTCAAATTTCATTTTGAATTTCTATCGTGAAATGCAAGAGTTGGAATATTTCAGTAGTGACTTGCTGTGCTTTACCTTCACAGTTACATTCTCTTGATTTTTCGAAGCTCATTTTGAATTTCTGTCATGAAATGCAAGAGTTGGAAAATTAGGGTCTTAGTCCACCAGCTCAGTATTGGGACCCAGTCCACCAGCCTGAACGTGGAAATTCACTAGCTCAGAATTGGGGTCATAGTCTCACCAGCCTGAATGGTGGAAATCCACTCAGCTCAATATTGGGGTCTCAGTCCACCAGCCTGAATGGTGGAAATTCACTAGCTCAGAATTAGGGTCATAGTCCACCAGCCTGAATGGTGGAAATTCACTAGCTCAGAATTGGGGTCTTAGTCCACCAGCCTGAATGGTTGAAATTCACATTAGACGAGGTTACGTGCGCACACACACACAGAGAGAGACGACTAACACACAGGGCAACACACACACAAAGAGATGACACCTAACCTTTTCCGGCGAGTATGGCTAGGTTAGGTTAGGCTAGATTAAGTTAGGTTAGGGTTAGGTTAGGTTAGCTCACGTACTGCTCACTTAGGTTAGCTTAGGTTAGGTGAGAGACAGGCAAAAAGTTAGGTGTATGATTAGGTTAGGTTAGGTTAGATAAGTTAGGTTAGGTTGCTAGGTTAGGCTAGGTTAGCCTACGTACGCGCGCGTACGTAGGCTAACCTAGCCTAACCTAACTTAACCTAACCTAACTTAATCTAACCTAACCTAACCTAATCATACACCTAACTTTTTGCCTGTCTCTCACCTAACCTAAGCTAACCTAAGTGAAGCGTACGTGGGCTAACCTAACCTAACTTAACCTAACCTAACTTAATCTAGCCTAACCTAACCTAACCATACTCGCCGGAAAAGGTTAGGTGTCGTCTTTTTGTGTGTGTGTTGTCCCTGTGTGTTAGTCGTCTCTCTTTGTGTGTGTGTGCGCACGTAACCTCGTCTAATGTGAATTTCAACCATTCAGGCTGGTGGACTAAGACCCCAATTCTGAGCTAGTGAATTTCCACCATTCAGGCTGGTGGACTATGACCCTAATTCTGAGCTAGTGAATTTCCACCATTCAGGCTGGTGGACTGAGACCACAATATTTAGCTAGTGGATTTACACCATTCAGGCTGGTGGACTTTGACCCCAATTCTGAGCTAGTGAATTTCCACCGTTCAGGGTGGTGGACTGGGTCCCCAATACTGAGCTGGTGTACTAAGACCCCAATTTTCCAACTCTTGCATTTCATGACAGATATTCAAAATGAACTTCGAAAAATCAAGAGAATGTAACTGTGAGAAGGTAAAGCACAGCAAGTCACTACTGAAATATTCCAACTCTTGCATTTCACGATAGAAATTCAAAATGAAATTTGAAAAATTAAGACAATGTAACTGTGATATGGTAGTTTTCGTGTGTGTGCATAAGTTTGTGTGTGTGTGTGTGTGTAAGTTTGTGTGCGTGTGTGTAAGTTTTTGTGTGTGTGTAAGTTTTTGTGAGTGTGTGTTAGTGTTTGTGTGTGAGTTTGTTTTAGTATGTGTTTGTTATTTTTTGTGTGCGTGTGTGTTAGTTTGTGCGTGTGTGTGTAAGCTTTTGTGTGTGTGTGTGTGTGTGTTATTTTGTGTGTGTGTAAGTATTTGTGTATGTGTGTTTGTTAGTTTTTGAGTGTGTGTGTTAGTTTTCGTGTTTGTGTGTGTGTTAGTTTTTTTGTGTCTTATATCTTGTGTGTGTAAGTTTTTAAGTGTGTGTGTCAGTTTTAGTGTGTGTGTGTATTTGTTTTTGTGTGCATGTAAGTTTTCGTGTGCATGTGTAAGTTTTTGTGTGTGTGTGTGTGTGTGTGTGTGTAAGTTTTTGTGTGTGTGTGTAATTTTTTGAGTGTGTGTGTGTGTTTTCTTGTGTGTGTGTTTGTGTGTGTGTGTGTGTGTTTCAGTTTTTGTGCGTGTGTGTTAGTTTTTGTGTGTGTGTGTAAGTTTTTGTGTGCATGTAAGTTTTTGTGTGCATGTAAGTTTTTGCGTGTGGGTGTAAGTTTTTGTGTGTGTGTGTAAGTTTTTGTGTGTCTAGCTTTTGTGTGTGGATATTAGTTTTTTGTGTGTTTGTGTAAGTTTGTGTGTGTGTGTGTGTGTGTGTGTTTTTTGTGTGTGTGTGTGTGTGTGTTGTGTTTGTGTGTGTGTGTGTGTGTGTGTGTGTGTGTGTAAGTTTTGGTGTGTGTGTGTAAGTTTTCTTGTGTGTGTGCGTGGAAGTTTTGTGTGTGTGTGTGTGTGTAAGTTTTTGTTCGTGTGTGTGTGAGTTTTTTTTGTGTTCATGTGTAAGTTTTGTGTGTGTGTGTGTGTGTGTGTAAGTTTTTGTGTGTGTGTAAGTTTTGGCGTGTGTGTGTGAGTTTTCGTGTGTGTGTGTGTGTGTAAGTTTTGTGTGTGTGTGTGTGTGTAGTTTTTGTGTGCATGTAAGTTTTGTGTGCATGTAAGTTTTCGTGTGCATGTGTAAGTTTTTGTGTGTGTGTGTGTATGTGTGTAGTGTGTGTGTGTGTGTGTGTGTAAGTGTGTGTGTGTGTGTGTGTGTGTAAGTTTTGACGTGTGTGTGTAAGTTTTCGTGTGTGTGTGTGTAAGTTTTTGTGTGCATGTGTAAGTTTTTGTGTGTGTGTATGTTTTGGCGTGTGTGTGTGAGTTTTCGTGTGTGTGTGTGTAATTTTTGTGTGTGTGTGTGTGTGTAAGTTTTTGTGAGTGTGTGTGTGTGAGTTTTTTTGTGTTCATGTGTAATTTTTTGTGTGTGTGTGTGTGTGTGTGTGTGTGTAAGTTTTTGTGTGTGTGTAAGTTTTGGCGTGTGTGTGTGTGAGTTTTCGTGTGTTTGTGTGTGTAAGTTTTGTGTGTGTGTGTGTGTGTAAGTTTTTGTGTGCATGTAAGTTTTTGTGTGCATGTAAGTTTTCGCGTGCATGTGTAAGTTTTGTGTGTGTGTGTGTGTGTGTGTGTGTAAGTTTTTGTGTGTGTAAGTTTTGGCGTGTGTGTGTAAGTTATAGTGTGTGTGTGTAAGTTTGTGTGTGTGTGTGTGTGTGTGTGTGTGTAAGTTTTTGTGGATGTGTGTGTGAGTTTTTTTTTGTGTTAATGTGTAAGTTTTTGTGTGAGTGTGTGTGTGTGTGTGTAAGTTTTTGTGTGTGTGTAATTTTTTGTGTGTGTGTGTGAGTTTTCGTGTTTGTGTGTGTGTGTAAGTTTTGTGTGTGTGTGTGTGTGTAAGTTTTTGTGTGCTTGTAAGTTTTTGTGTGCATGTTCGTTTTCGTGTGCATGTGTAAGTTTGTGTGTGTGTGTGTGTAAGTTTTTGTGTGTGTGTGTGTGTATTTGTCGTGGTGTGTGTTTATTTGTTTGTGTGTGTTTGTGTGTGTTTTCATGTGTGTGTGTGTGTAAGTTTGTATGTGTGTGTGTAAGTTTTTGTGGGTGTGTGTAAGTTTTTGTGTGTGTGTAAGTTTTTGTGTCGTCTAATGTGAATTTCAACCATTCAGGCTGGTGGACTAAGACCCCAATTCTGAGCTAGTGAATTTCCACCATTCGGGCTGGTGGACTAAGACCCTAATTCTGAGCTAGGGAATTTCCACCATTCAGGCTGGTGGACTGAGACCCCAATATTGAGCTAGTGGATTTCTACCATTCAGGCTGGTGGACTAAGACCCCAATTATGAGCTAGTGAATTTCCACCGTTCAGGCTGGTGGACTGGGACCCTAATACTGAGCTGGTGGACTAAGACCCTAATTTTCCAACTCTTGCATTTCATGACAGAAATTCAAAATGAACAAGCCTGAAATAGCAAACTAGTCGTCCCAAACTATTGGTTTCAGACAGCATTCACCAATGATGGACTAAGAATCCTAGCTCTGAAAAGTTCAAATACCAAACTACACATCCCAAACTCGAAGTTTCAGACAACACACACCTATGAAAGGCTATGAAACCTAGCTAATAAAAGCCGGAAATAGCAAATTAACCATCTCAAATCATAATTTTCTGAAAGGACACACCTAAGAACGGCTAAGAAATCTAGCTTAGAAAAGTCAAAAATAGCAAATTAACCATCCCAAATCATAGGTTTCAGACAACAAACACCTATGAAAGGCTAAGAAATCCAGCTCAGAAAAGTCAAAAAATATCAACCCACACACCCCCAAATCATAGGTTTCAGACATCACACACCTGCGAAAGACTAAGAAATCCAGTTATGAAAAGTCAGAAATAGCAAATTACATAACCCAAATCATAGGTTTAAGACAAAACACACCTATGAAAGGCTAAGAAACCTAGCTCAGAAAAGTAAAAAATAGCAATCTAGTCATCCCAAAATATTTTTTTCAGTCTACACACACCTTTGATTGGCTTTTATATCCAGATCAGAAATGTCATAATTAGAAATCCACCAATCCCAAATCATCGGTTTCAGACACTACACACCTATGAAAGACTAAGAAATCCAACTCAGAAAAGCCTGAAATAGCAACCCACACATCCCAAATCATAGGTTTCAGACACCACACACCTACGAAAGACTAAGAAATCCGGTTATGAAAAGTCGGAAATAGCAAATGACACATCCCAAACTATTGGTTTCAGACAACATTAATCTACGAAATACTAGAAAACCTTAGCTCAGAAAAGCCTGAAATAGCAAACTACACATCCCAAATCATAATGTTCTGACAACACATACCTATGAAAGGCTAAGAAACCTAGCTAAGAAAAGTCGAAAATAGCAAATTACCCATCCCAAATCATAATTTTCAGACACTACAAACCTATGAAAGACTAAGAAATCCAACTTAGAAAAGCCCTAAATATTAATTGACAGATACAAAATAATTATTATCAGACAGAAATAACATAAGAAATTCTAATAAACCTTAGATAAGAATATTATGAAATAGCCAACTACTCATCCCAAATTAGAAGTTTCAGAAAACAAACACCTATGAGTGACTAAGAATCCTAGCTCAGAAAAGTCCAAAAAGCAAACTACACCTCCCAAATCATAATTTTCTGAAAGGACACACATATGATAGGCTAAGAAATCTAGCTCAGAAAAGTCAAACATAGCAAATTACCCATCCCAAATCATAGGTTTCAGTCAACACACACCTACGAATGGCTAAGAAATTCAGCTAAGAAAAGTCAAAAAATAGCAACCCACACATCCCAAATCATATGTTTCAGACACCACACACCTACGACAGACTAAGAAATCCGGTTATGAAAAGTCGGAAATAGCAAATTACATATCCCAAATCATAGGTTTCAGACAACACTCACCTATGAACGGCTAAGAAACCTAGCTCAGAAAAGTCAAAAATAGCAAACTATTCATCCCAAACTATTGGTTTCAGACAACAAACACCTATGAAAGGCTCAGAAATCCAGCTCAGAAAAGTCAAAAGTAGCAATCCACCCACCCCAAATCATAGGTTTCATACAACACACACCTATGAAAGACTAAGAAATCCAGCTCAGAAAAGTCAAAAATAGCAACCTACATATCCCAAATAATAGGTTTCAGTCAACACACACCAACGAAAGACTAAGAAACGTAGCTCAGAAAACTCAAAAATAGCAAACTATTCATCCCAAACTATTGGTTTCAGACAACATTCACCTACGAAATACTAAGAAACCTTAGCTCAGAAAAGTCTGAAATAGCCAACTACTCATCCCAAATCATAATTTTCTGACAACGCATACCTATGAAAGGCTAAGAATCCTAGCTCTGAAAAGTCCAAAAAGCAAACTACACCTCCCAAATCATAATTTTCTGAAAGGACACACATATGATAGGCTAAGAAATCTAGCTCAGAAAAGTCAAAAATAGCAAATTACCCATCACAAATCATAGGTTTCAGTCAACACACACCTACGAATGACTAAGAAATCCAGCTCAGAAAAGTCAAAAAATAGCAACCCACACATCCCAAATCATAGGTTTCAGACACCACACACCTACGAAAGACTAAGAAATCCAGCTATGAAAAGTCGGAAATAGCAAATTACATATCCCAAATCATAGGTTTCAGACAACACTCACCTATGATCGGCTAAGAAACCTAGCTCAGAAATGTCAAAAATAGCAAACTAGTCATCCAAAACTATAGGTTTCAGACAACAAAAACCTTTGAAAGGCTAAGAAATCCAGCTCAGAAAAGTCAAAAGTAGCAATCCACCCATCCCAAATCATAGGTTTCATACAACACACACCTATGAAAGACTAAGAAATCCAGCTCAGAAAAGTCAAAAATATCAAACTACATATCCCAAATCATCGGTTTCAGTCAACACACACCAACGGGAGACTAAGAAACCTAGCTCAGAAAAGTCAAAAATAGCAAACTATTCATCCCAAACTATTGGTTTCAGACAACATTCACCTACGAAATACTAGAAAACCTTAGCTCAGAAAAGCCTGAAATAGCAAACTATACATCCCAAATCATAATTTTCTGACAACGCATACCTATGAAAGGCTAAGAAATCCAGCTCAGAAAAGTCGAAAATAGCAAACTACACATCCCAAATCATAGGTTTCAGACACCACACACCTATGAAAGACTAAGAAATCCAACTCAGAAAAGTCAAAAATAGCAAACTACATATCCCAAATCATAAGTTTCACTCAACACACACCAACGAAAGGCTAAGAAACATAGGTCATAAAAGCCTGAAATAGCAAACTACTCATCCCAAACTATTGGTTTCAGACAACATTCACCTAGGAAATACTAGGAAACCTTAGCTCAGAAAAGCCTGAAGTAGCAAACTACACAGCCCAAATCATAGGTTTCAGACAACACACCTCAACGAAAGACGGGTGCTCGGGGAGAGCCTTTGTGGGTCTGTGGGTCCCTGGAGGATGGGTGGTCATTTGGGCGCTCGGGGGGACCTTTGGGGACGAGGGGTTGGGGTTTAGAGGTCCGGGGATGACATTTGAGGTCTGGGTGGGCCTTTGGGGCCCCGGGAGGGCCTTTGGGTGCCTGGGGAACATTTGGGGCGCCGGTGCGCCCTTTGGGAGCTTGGGGGGCCTTTGAGTGTCCAGGGGGGGGGGCAGTTGGGGGCCTGGGGGGCCTTTGGGACCCCGTTGGTCCTTTGGGAGCTCGATGGGCCTTTGGGGGGCCCGGGGATGGCCTTTGGGGGTCTGGGTGGGCCTTTGGGGGCGCCGGTGGCCCTTTGGGAGCTTGGGGGGCCTTTGAGGGTCCGGGGGACAGTTGGGGGCCTGGGGGACATTTGGGGACCGGTGGAGGGCCTTTGGAGCACAGGGAGGGCCTTTGGGACACAGGGAGGGCCTTTGGGGGTCCGGGGGACAGTTGGGGGCCTGGGGGGCCTTTGGGACCCCGTTGGTCCTTTGGGAGCTCGATGGGCCTATGGGGGGCCCGGGGATGGCCTTTGGGGGTCTGGGTGGGCCTTTGGGGGCGCCGGTGATCCTTTGGGAGCTTGGGGGGCCTTTGAGGACCGGGGGCTTCCTTCGGGGTTGGGTAGGAGGACCTCACAACACTGTTCAATGGAACTTGTGTATTATAACGACCACAGAGTTTCACCCTCAAATTCTCTTCTAAAACCTCTTCCTAAAATCTTCTTTCAAAATGTCTCTAACTGTTTCGCCGAAATAATCCCATAAAATATCTAAAACCGTTTCGCCCAAATAATCCCTAAACGTAATTTCAGCGTGTTCCTTTTGTTTGGCATCTCTGCGCTAACGCATTTCAAATTTCAAGGAAACCCTTTCCTACGTTAATCTCTTCATCTCATAAATTTTCCTAGCTAAACTATTAGGGTTTCGTTAGAATATCAATTTATCTCTTCGACTTAAAGCTCCGTGAAGCCGTATTTAAAAATAGAATTTCTATCTCTTTAGACTCCCGCATAATTCCAAGATAACAAGTGATGTCAATTATAATTCCTGACACTAAAGATCAATGAAGCCATATTTAAAAATAGAATATTAATTTTTCTCTCTGACCTAAAGAACGTTTATCCATCAGACCTAAGATTAAAGAAGCCTTAATGTTTCTTAATTCTCCCCTTCGTCAATTATAATTCCTGACACTAAAGATCAATGAAGCCCTATTTAAAAATAGAATATTAATTTTTCTCTCTGACCTAAAGAACGTTTATCCCTCAGACCTAAGATTAAAGAAGCCTTAATGTTTCTTAATTCTCCCCTTCGTGAATCAATAATTTCCCCTAGCGATTATGTAAATCAATTTCTCAGGTTAAGCTAACCAAACAACACTGAAGCCATGATTGTTTCATAATTCCCCTCATCGTTAATCAATAATGCCCCAGAGCGAGTATGTAAATGTAGTTCACAGTTTAATTTAAACACACAACTCTTATGTCTTTATTGTTTAATGAGTACCTGGTTCATGACTTTATAAGTTCCACTCTTTAGCCATAACATCAACTGACATTTACGGCCACCCCTAGTACTCGACCCCTAACATTGGCCCTATGCGACTTCACTGAGCATGTGCACCCTTTGTACCGGAGCTATTACACATAGAAACATCAAATAAATCAACCTTGGAAAAAGTGGTCATTGACCGATTACGTAATCATTCTCCCTAGGGAGGCTATGCCCTTATTTGGACTCCCGTCAGCATTAAAAATGCCGACAGGACCACGTGGTTCTATGCCCATATATGGTGTGGGGTCACGATCAATAGGGTCATCTCTACTAATGGCTATCTAAAAATTTTGATTTGATGTGTTTGGGGAAAAGGTGGCCGAGAGAGGGGGGCTAGTTGCCCTCAAATCACTTTCGACTATCACTAGAAATTTCAATTTCCAATCGAATGAGCCCTTTTTCAAGTTTCTACGACAAAGATTTCAATAAAAACTTTTATACCCCCAGGGCATAACTTATAACCCTTGCCCTAAAGACTGTGGGGGGAGTGTCCTGCTCAAAGGTATAATTTCCTGAACTTTAACTGCGTGAAACAAAATGGCTATCTCAAATTTTGATTGGAGGTGTTTGGGGAAATAGTGGGCGTAGAAGGGGTGTTAGTTGCCTTCCAATTACTTTCGACTATTAAAAAGGGCACTAGCCATTTAAATTTCTAATCAAATAAACGCTTTTTTAATCTTCTATAACAGAATGTTCTATAAAACTTTTTAAACTCCCAACATTGGACTTGAAACGATTGTCATGGGGGCTGTGAGTGGGTTGACATCCTCGAAGAACCTACATATATAGCTACAAATCACGTCGAACATTATGATAATTGAGAAGTGCCTGAGTTTTCAAACACCTTTGGTCCCAGTTTTATGGATTATGAGCAAGCGTTCGATTCTGTTGATAGAAGAGCTTTAGTAAAGAACCATATAGTGACCTATTTAATTATTAAGTAAATTATTTTTCTAATGTAAAGCTGAGACGGTTTCCTATCAAGGTAGTATCTAGAGAAGGGGGTAGGGAGGTATTACATTTAAATGATAATATCTCGAAATTTTTTATTGAAAGCAGGGGTGCCAAAAAGTTATATTGTTTTTAATTTAAAGCAGAGACGACATCCTATCAAGGTGGTATCCAGAGGGGGGGTAGTGACCTATCATATTTAAATGATAATACCTCGATTTTTTTTTTAAAGCAGGGATGCCAATAAGTTAGTTTTTTTTATTTAAAGCAGAGACGGTATCGTATCACGATGGTATCCAGAGGAGGGGGGCATAGGGAGCTATTATATTTAAGTGATAGTACCTTGATTTTTTATTGAAAGCAGGGATGCCAAAAAGTTGAAAAGTTGACAAAAATTGAAAAGATTTTCGTTAGTTATACTTGATACAGCACTTGTAGTTTTATCATCCAAAGGGAAAGGGACATATGCGTCCAACCCGTTTTTTTCTTATTGATGAAACGGGTTTACTTTGAAAACATTCATTCATAAGTACCAGGCAGATTCACACTAAACCGAATTGGTGTGACGAAAGTTATATCGACATCCCCACCTAACGTTGCGCTTGTGTGACAATGACGCCCTTGGTCCAGTGCCCAAGTTATATCAAAAGGCCAGGTCATAATAAAAGCTTTCAATTTGGGATGTTCAAGGAGGAGTCTTTGACAGTCTTAAACTCAATACCTGATACTAAGTGTCCTAACATTTTGCTTGGATTAAAAGTGACGAACTAGGAAGAAAATCTCAACATCTTCCTGGAGCTACTTCAGTCTGCATATTATTTCATTTAATTACATTTAAAACGGACGAGCTTTTCATTTTTTACCTAAGAAAATAGCTGGCACTTCATTTCCTTCATACTGAATAAACCATTAAGTGTTTTTTCTGTTTCATTGTAATTGAAGTGTTCTCATGTGAAGTGTTCATCATGTATTTTCAATTTGATAAATTTAGTGCTTTTAGATACAGTCTATAATTTGACTGCTATTATGTATTTACCAGTTTATACCTTGGAATGAATCCCCAAAAGAAAAAAATGAATAATATCCAAAAGAGCAGCCAAAAGCAATAAAAAAGCAGCAGTTTAGCCTTAGCCAACATGACATATTCTATAGAGAAGCCAAAAAACTTTAAAAGGCATTTTTTTAAATTGTTATTAAAAACCAGTTTTTAATACAAGAAGATATTTCAGGAATCCAAAAGAGCAAAAAAAAAAAAACAGTCAATATCAAAGTCGCCCATTTCAACTGTTTTAAAGGTGACAAAGCAGATATAGGCAAAGGACATAATGAAAATATTAATCTTCTAAGTTCAAAGTTATATTCAAAGTTTTTACTCAGATAACTGACAAATTTTGTGATACGGTATTTGAAGTTTTGCATGCAGTAATACTCGATGAAGAAAACTACTTATTTGACAATTATTTATGTTAAGAATACATAGCTAATAGATATTTCAACTATTCGTATTATGCAAGGGTTCTGAAATGCCACAGCCCTTTCTTATCTACCAGATTTCTGCTTCTCTTGATGAATAACGAAGAAGACCAGTTTCCAGCCAGCGACTTGTTAAGTTTTGAACTCATGAATAGGCTCAAATCTTTTGTAAATTTAAGCTGTGATTTGAGAAAGACTGATGAAAACATTAATGTTTGCGGTCAACATTGATCGTGCCGGTGGCGCGCCGCCGAAATCTTACCAGCGGCGTGGCGGCGGCGCGCTGTTTTGGCCCCGCCGCCACCGGTCTTCCCTCATCGGCGTGGCGCCAGGGTCTAGTTGGTATCCACCACTGGGTCGATACGATCACCCATGGGAAGAAAAAAACAAACAAATAAAAACGCATCCGTAATCTTTCTTCTGGCAGAAAAAAGTATACCAAATTCCACATTTTTACATATAGTAGCTTTAAATCTCTACAATAGGGTTATTTGATACGCTGAATCTGATGGTGTGATTTTCATGAAGATTCTATGAACTTAGGGGATGTGTTCCCCGTTTTTCGAAAATAAGGCAAATATTCTCAGGCTCTTAACTTTTGATGGGAAACACTAAACTTGATGAAATTTCTATATTTGACATCAGCATAAAAATCCGAAATGTGTGTGCCCCCTTTTAATGAGATTCCTTGGATCTTATAGAATGCCACAGGGAATCTATTATCTATTATTTCAACTATTAGGCAAGGGATCTGAAACTCCACAGCCACTTCGTTTCTACCACATTTCTACTTCTCTCGATGAATAACGAAGAAAACCAGCGTCCAGCCAGCGACTTACGAAATTTTAAACTCATGAATAGTCCCGAATATTTTTTAAATTCAAGCTAGGATTTGAGAAAGACTGATGAAAACAATAATGTTTGCGGTCAACATTGATCGCGCCGCCAGCGCGTCGCCGCTGCTATTTTTGGCCTCCCTTATCGGCACGGCACCGGGGTCTATATATATATATATATATATATATATATATATATATATATATATATATATATATATATATATATATATATATATATATATGTCATAGGCAGTGCAATCGCGCAGCCAAGTTTTTATTAAAGCGTTTGACTGCTTTTATTTCTTTGCCGGCAAAAATACTTCTTAACTTTGTAATACGTATTTAAAAGTATTATATACATATATACCTACTATTATACCATACAGTACACATACATTATTTGTAATCATGCTATTACTTGATATTAAAATTACTGCGAATATAAGATACAAAATATACGGTACTTGTACATTATATGCTACACACGAAAGAAGTCAAGTTTGTCAATGCTAATGAACTAAAATAAAACACGATGAATATATAATAGTTTAGAAACAAATTCGGGCTATATATTTGCACATTAGGGGGATGGGGGTATAGCATAGCATATATTAAATACGTAACCTAACCTAGGTACCTCCCCCCCCCCTAAACCCCAAAAAACAATCGTTTAAATATTGTAAACTCGATAAGAAACCTCGCTTTGCAATCAATTTAGACAGCAAATACCCGTTTTACGGGTCTCCATGTCTGGTTCGCTTTTACAGTCTATAGCGCTGTGTAGCATATAATGCACCAGTACCAAATATAAAATACTTTTTTGGAAAATTTTGCCCCTTTTATCAATCTTCAGATTTGGCAAAGGAAAACAAGTTATGCCTACAGATAGAACTTAAAATGTCGATCGTTTATGTGTAAAGGGGCTTTAGTTCATGGAAAATTGATCGACTATCTTAAAATATTTATTATCTGTCTATTTGACCCTGTTTGGCCAAAAATTGATGTTTCATTCATCAACTGGGTTGGGATGATACAATTAGAATATTTTTCAGACAATATTCGAGTGACAGTGAAATTTCCTTTCGGTGACACGGTTCAATTGAAATAATAAGGCTTTTGAAAAGGGCAACTATTAATGGTCTACTGAGTTTTTTTGAAGTGTCAAAAGTCTTAAAGACTAAACCTATGACCTCGTGTCTACGAGATTCTGAAGATACAGAGATTCTCGTTAGGTTTTATGATTAAGAACTTAGAAGGGTCATGATAGTGAAGTCTATCAGATTGGAAAGATATTGAAGCCTCGAACTCATAAGATACTAAGGACTTCTTTATTCATATGAATGTCACGTCATTTATATCAATTAAAAAAAAAAAACTAAGACTAACCAAATTTTCTCAAAGTTTGGATCTACCTAGATGGTTTTTTATGCCAGAAAATGTTCTTCTAACTGCATATTTCGCTGTGGTTCATTTTGTTCATCATTACGTCAGTGATTTTCTCCAATCCTTTTCCTTTAGCTGTTTGCATTCATTTGTCAGCTTGTATAATTTAGAAAGACTTAACAATACCAAAAATCTTTTCCAGCTTCACCCCCAGTAATTATTATTATTTTTTTTTTAGTAATAGTTAAATATTATTGAAAAAACGAGAAAAAATCAATAGGTAGCACATTAAAAGCGTCACTAGCAAGGATGTGCTATTAACAACAAAGAAAGAAAGAAAGAATCTATAAGAAGTTGGAGGGTGAAACCGTGTACAAAAAAAACTACATAAATATTTCATACGCAATAAAACTTTAATTTTCATTTAATTCAATCAATCCAAGTCTGTTTCGAAGGTATATTTACCAAGAAAGCCCATTCAGATTTCCCATTGTAATTCAGATTTTAATTGACTAATGGGTAATTCTTTGGTAGTTGCGATAATCTTATTCCAAAAATTAGCCTTTGAATAATTGAAAAAGAAATTCTACTTGAAAATAGGCAAGGAACCTCAATAGCTCCTCTTGTCCAAGTTCCGTGATGATGGAGATTCGACCTTTCACGAAATATTCCAGAAAACAGTGTGGAAGGCATCCATAACAATAAGTGTAGATAAAAACATGTGCAAAAATCAAGCAATTCAACTGTAGGCATTGTATCATTCCTTTGTAATTTTGATTACTTTGCGAATACTGCCTGTTTGATTGATGATGTTCATTGTCACATGTCTTCTAACCACAGATTTTGTTGTGTTTAATTTTCGGTTTTAGCTCTTGATTTAAAATAGTCCTAGTTTTTTTACATGGTACTTTCAGAATATATGGAATTTTTCTATATCTTCCAAAAGTCACTGCATGTTTAAAAAATTTGCCCACAAAATAATTTTTATGTAGTATTACCAGCAATTTTAAAATAATGAATCTCCTAAACTCTGGTAAAGATATAACCCCAGTTACTCGCCAAAGAGGGGTTTATCAAATACCATGTGACTGTGGCCACTTTTATGTTCGTAGAACCCATCAAAATTTAGAAAAACGCCTACAACAACACAAAGATGATAAAATTAAAGCTTTAAATTCAAATAGCACAAATGTTTCTTTTGATTCTGCTTTAAGCAGTCATATATATGATAACCCTAGCCATAGAATGCTTTTTGAAGAAACTTACCTTATTAGCAATGATTTAGGCATAAAACAGGTTGTTCGAGAGGCAATTGAAATTAAATTCAAAATAAATAGTAATATTCCTTTAAATAGGGATTTGGGGGAATATTCAATTAATGCCTTATATACAAATTTAATTAGAAATAATTTATCTGATTATATAGTGTAAATAATTCCACTCAAACTGTTACGGAGAGACCTCCTAGGATGGCTGCCAAAAAGGCGAGATTAGCTTTAAGAGCTTGTCTGTAAGTGTTTTTTATTCCATTTCAATGAACTATCTTTTTTCACTTCGCTTGGTGTACCAGTCCTGGTTGAACTTCTTTGAAGGAATGATGCTAGGGCTGTTTTGAAAATTTTAAAAACATTTTTCAATTTTAATGATTCAATTTTAATGTGAGTTGCTTTTATATTGGTTTTTTCTTCGTTTGTTTTGCTGAGGACGGCCCTTGGATGTAGGGTCGAAATATTCATTTAAAGTTGCGTTCCGCTGTCTTATATTAAAATTTTCCTATTGTTCTAATTATTGTTTATGATGGAAACGCAGCGTGGTCTTCGTTGCTATTTAATAAATTCTGTTTGCTTTAAGTTTTAATGTCGTTCTTTAGTTTCATTTTAAAAAAGCGTGTATTTTTATCATTAATTAATCCATCATACTCAGTACCATCTGCCAAATCTTAATGGACTAATATCGATGCTACAAGTAGGAACCTATCATGAGTTCCAGGGGGCCCGTGTGCTGCCATCTATAATCGAGTCGAACGGGTCAATGACCCCCTTTTCATGGTTTTTCTCACTGAGGATGTTTTTTCATGGTTTTTATCACTGGGGATGTTTTTTCATGGCTTTTCTCACTGAAGATGTTTTTTCATGGTTTTTCTCACTTTGATGTTTTTTCATGGTTTTTATCACTGTGTATGTTTTTTCATGGTTTTTCTCACTGTTGATGGTTGTTTCTTGGATGTCAACAACAATTGATGGATGTTTCTTGGATGTCAACATCCGGTTGGAATATTATGATAACAAGGTGAAATCATCAGATAAGGAAATTTCAATATTGGAATATTCTTATCCGAGACTTCAAAATACAGACAGGAAAAGATAACTGATTGACTGAATTTCTCCATGAGACAAGATAAATTTGAAAGCAGAAGCGAAAATGGTAAACCATCTGAGGGAATGCTAACTCCTATTAAGAGATACATATTATTTTTTATTAGGGCGGTTCTCGACTGTGTTCGGTATAATACACAACTACCATTTGAATAGTGTGATAAGGTCCCCTATCCCAACCCCAAAGGGCCCCCCGGGCCCCCAAAAGGCCCCCGGGCCCCAAAGCCCCCCCCCCCCCCGGCCCCCGGGCCCCAAAGAGCCCCCTACCCCTCTATCTCCTCCCCTCACCCTCCCTCCCCTTCCCTTCTACCCCTCCTCCCCCTCCCCACCCCCTTCAAGAGATGGAATATTTCAGTAGTGTTTATCGTGGTTTACCGTGTCACTGTTATATTCTCTTGATGTTTCAAAGTTCATTTTGGATCTTTTTTGTTGAAATGCAAGAGTTGGATTATTTCAGTAGTGTTTTGTCGTGGTTTACCTTCTGACTGTCACATTCTCTTGATGTTTCAAAGTTCATTTTGGATTTTTTTTCGTTGAAATGTAAGAGTTGGAATATTTCAGTAGTGTTTTGTTGTGGTTTACCTTGTCACTGGTACATTCTCTTGATGTTTCAAAGTTCATTTTAGATTTTTTTCGTTGAAATGTATGAGGTGGAATATTTCAGTAGTGTTTTCTCGTGGTTTACCATTTCACTGTTATATTCTCATGATGTTTCAAAGTTCATTTTAGATTTTTTCGTTGAAATGTAAGAGTTGGAATATTTCACTAGTGTTTTGTCGTGGTTTACCATCTCACTGTTACATTCTCTTGATGTTTCAAAGTTCATTTTGGATTTTTTTCGTTGAAATGTAAGAGTTGGAATGTTTCAGTAGTGTTTTCTCGTGGTTTACCGTGTCACTGGTACATTCTCTTGATGCTTCAAAGTTCATTCTGGATCTTTTTCGTTGAAATGCATGAGTTGGAATATTTCAGTAGTGTTTTCTCGTGGTTTACCATGTCACTGTTACATTCTCTTGATGTTTCAAAGTTCATTTTGGATCTTTTTCATTGAAATGCAAGAGTTGGATCGTTTCAGTAGTGTTTTGTCGTGGTCTACCTTGTCACTGTTACATTCTCTTGATGTTTAAAAGCTCATTTTGGATTTTTTTCGTTGAAATGTAAGAGTTGGAATATTTCAGTAGTGTTTGTGGTGGTTTACCCTGTCACTGTTACATTCTTATGATGTTTCAAAGTTCATTTTATATTTTTCTTTCCTTGAAATGTAAGTTAGATTATTTCAGTAGTGTTTTTTGTAGTGGTTTACCATGTCACTGTTACATTCTCTTGATGTTTCAAAGTTCATTTTGGATCTTTTTCTGTTGAAATGCAAGAGTTGGAATATTTCAGCAGTGTTTTGTTGTGGTTTACCTTGTCACTGCTACATTCTCTTGATGTTTCACAGGTGATTTTAGATCTTTTTCGTTGAAATGCAAGAGTTGGATTATTTCAGTAGTGTTTTGTCATGGTTTACCATGTCACTGTTACATTTTCTTGATTTTTCAAAGTTTATTTGGATCTTTTTCGTTGAAATGAAAGAGTTGGAATATTTCAGTAGTGTTTCCTCGTGGTTTACAATGTCACTGTTACATTTTTTTGATGTTTCAAATTTCATTTTGGATCTTTTTCGTTAAAGGGCAAGAATTAAAATTTTTCAGTAGTGTTTTGTCGTGGTTGAACATGTCACTGTTATATTCTCCTGACGTTTCAAAGTTAATTTCAGATTTCTTTCGTTGCAATGTAAGAGCTTGAATATTTCAGTAGTGTTTTGTAGTGGTTTACCCTGTCTCTGTTATATATTGATGATTTTTCAAAATTCATTTTGGATTTCTTTCGTTGAAATGTAAGAGTTGGAATATTTCAGTAGCGTTTTTCATGGTTTACCTTGTCAATGTTACATTCTCTTGATGTTTCAAAGTTCATTCGGATTTTTTTCCATGAAATGTAAGAGTTGGAATATTACTACTGTTTTTTTCGGGGTTTATCTTGTCACTGTAACATTCTCTTGATGTTTCAAAGTTCATTTTGGATTTTCTTTTTCACTTAAATGCCAGAGTTAGAATATTTCAGTAGGGGTTGTTGTATTTTGCCTTCTTGATTTTACCTTCTCATGATGATCGGTAGTTCATTTTTGATTTTTTTTTTCGTTCATATACATGATTTAGATTATTTCAGTAATGTTTTGTATGGGTTTACATTTTCTCTGTTACATTCTGAAGATGTTTCAAAGTTCATTTTAAATTTTTTTGTTGAAATGTAAGAGTTAGATTATTTTAGTAGTGTTTTGTAGTGGTTTACCTTGTCATTGTTACATTCTCTTGATGTTTCAGAGTTCGTTTTAGATTTCTTTCGTTGAAATGCAAGAGTTGGAATATTTCAGTAGTGTTTTTCATGGTTTACCTTGTCAAAGTTACAGTCTCATGATGTTTTAAAGCTCATTCGGATTTTTTTCCTTGAAATGTAAGAGTTGAACTATTACTACTGTTTTTTTTGTGGTTTACCTTGTCACAGTTACATTATTTTGATATTTCCAAGTTCATTTTGGATTTTTTTTTTCGTTCAAATGCCAGAGTTACAATGTTTCATTAGTGTTTATTCTGGTTTACCTTGTTACTGTTGCATTCTCTTGATGTTTCGAAGTTCATTTTGATTTTTTTAACCCCTTGAAATACATGAGTTAGATTGTTTCAGTAGTGTTTTTTCGTGGTTTACCTTGTCACTGTTACATTCTGAAAATGTTTTAAAGTTCATTTTAGTTTTTTTTTGTTGAAATGTAAAAGTTGGAATATTTCAGTATTATTTTGTCGTGGTTTACCTTGCCATTGTTATATTCTCATGATTTTTCAAAGTCCATTTTGGATTTGTTTCGTTGAAATGTAAGAGTTGTAATAGTCTCAGTAAGGTCTTACATGGTTTACCTTGTCACTGTTATATTCTCTTGATATTCCAAGGTTCATTTGGATATTTTTCCTTAAAAAGTAATATTTAGAACATTTTATTACAGCTTTCTAGTGGTTTAACTTGCCAATGTCAGATTTTCCTGATGTTCCAAATTTCATTTTGGATTTTTTTCGTTGAAATACAAGAGTTGGACTATTTAAGTAGTGTTTGTTGTGGTTTACCTTGTTACTGTTACATTCTCTTGATGTTTCAAAGTTCATTTTTGATTTTTTTCGTTGAAATCCAAGAGTTAGATTATTTCAGTAGAGTTTTGTCGTGGTTTACCTTGTCACTGTTACATTCTCTTGATGTTTCAAAGTTCATTTTAGATTTCTTTCGCTGAAATGTAAGAGTTGGAATATTTCAGTAGTGTTTGTTGTGGTTTACCTAGTCACTGTTACATTCTCATGATGTTTCAAAGTTCATTTTAGATTTTTTCTTTCCTTGAAATGTAAGAGTTGGAACATTTCAGTAGTGTTTGTTGTGGTTTAACTAGTCACTATTAGATTCTCTTGATTTTTCAAAGTTCATTTTTGATTTCTTTTTTGTTGAAATGCAAGAGTTAGATTATTTAATTGGTATTTTGTAGTGGTTTACCTTATCACTGTTACATTCTCTTGATGTTTCAAAGTTCATTTTAGATTTTTTTTTTTTTGAAATGCAAGAGTTAGATTATTTCAGTAGTGTTAGCTTGTGGTTTACAATTTCACTGTTACATTCTCTTGATGTTGCAAAGTTCATTTCGGATTTTTTCGCTGAAATGTAAGAGCTTGAATATCTCACTAGTCTTTATTGTGATTTGACTAGTCATTATCACATTCTAAAGATGTTTCGATGTTCATTTTAGATTTTTTTTTTCCTAGTAATGCAAGAGTTGGAATATTTAAGCACCATTATATCGTAGTTTACCTTGTCATGTTTTGTCATACTTTGCCATGTCAATGCTACATTTTCATGATTTTCAGAGTTTATTTTCGATTTTTTTCATTGAAATGCAAGAGTTGGAATATTTCAGTAGTGTTTTGTCGTGGTTTACCTTGTCACTGTTACATTCTGAAGATGTTTCAAAGTTAATTTTAGATTTTTTTCCTTGAAATGCAAGATTTGGAATATTTCTGTAGTGTTTTGGCGTGGTTTACCTTGTCACTGTTACATTATCTTGATGTTTCAAAGTTCATTTTGGATTGTTTTCGTTGAAATGTAAGAGTTGGATTATTTCAGTAGTTTTTTGTCGTGGTTTACCATGTCACTGTTACATTCTCTTGATTTTTCAGAGTTCATTTTAGATTTATTTCGTTGAAATGCAAGAGTTGGAATATTTCAGTAGTGTTTTGTCGTGAATTACCTTGTCACTGTTACATTCTCTTGATGTCTCAAAGTTTATTTTGGATCCTTTTCGTTGAAATACAAGAGTTGGAATATTTCAGTAGTGTTTTGTCGCGATTTACTTTGTCACTGTTAGTTTCTCTTGATGTTTCAAAGTTAATTTTTGATTTTTTTGTTGAAATGCAAGAGTTAGATTATTTCAGTAGTGTTTTCTCATTGTTTACCTAGTCACTGTTTCATTCTCTTGATGTTTCAAAGTTCATTTTGGATTTCTTTCGTTGAAATGTAAGAGTTGGAATATTTCAGTAGTGTTTGTTGTGGTTTACCCAGTTACTGTTACATTCTCATGATGTTTCAAAATTCATTTTAGATTTTTTCTTTCCTTGAAATGAAAGAGTTGGAACATTTCAGTAGCATTTGTTGTGGTTTACCTAGTCACTGTTAGATTCTCTTGATTTTTCAAAGTACATTTTTGATTTTTTCGTTGAAATGCAAGAGATAGATTATTTCATTAGTGTTTTGTAGTGGTTTACCATATCACTGTTACATTTTCTTGATGTTTCGAAGTTCATTTTAGATTTTTTTTTTGTTGAAATGCAACAGTCAGATTAATTCTGTAGTGTTTGGTAGTGGTTTACCATGTCACTGTTACATTCTCTTGATGTTGCAAAGTTCATTTTGGATTTTTTTCGTTGAAGTGTAAGAGTTGGAATATTTCAGTATTGTTTATTGTGGTTTACCTAGTCAATGTTACATTCTAAAGATGTTTCAAAGTTCATTTTGGATTTTTTTTTCCTGGAAATGTAAGAGTTGGAATATTTCAGCACTGTTTTCTCGTAGTTTACCTTGTCATGTTTTGTCGTGCTTTACCATGTCACTGCTACATTCTCTTGACTTTTCAGAGTTTATTTTCGATTTCTTTCATTGAAATGCAAGAGTTGGAATATTTCAAGAGTGTTTTGTCGTGGTTTACCTTGTCACTGTAACATTCTGAAGATATGTCAAAGTTAATTTTAGATTTTTTTTTCCTTGAAAGGCAAGAGTTGGAATATTTCAGTAGTGTTTTTCATGGTTTATCTTGTCACTGTTACATTCTCTTGATTTTTCAAAGTTCATTCGGATTTTTTTCCTTGAAATGTAAGAGTTGAAATATTAATACTGTTTTTTCGTGCTTTACCTTGTCACTGTAACATTCTCTTGATGTCTCGAATTTCATCTCAGATTTTTTTCGTTGAAATGTAAGAGTTGGAATATTTCAGTAGTGTTTGTCATGGTTTATCTTGTCACTGTTACATTCTCTTGATGTTTCAAAGTTCATTCAGATTTTTTTCCATGAAATATAAGAGTTGAAATATTACTACTGTTTTTTTCGGGGTTTATCTTGTCACTGTAACATTCTCTTGATGTTTCAAAGTTCATTTTGGATTTTTTTTTCGTTTAAATGCAAGAGTTGGAATATTTCAGTAGTGTTTGTTCTGGTTTACCTTGTTACTGTTACATTCTCTTGATGTTTAAAAGTTCATTTTTGATTTTTTTTCGTTCAAATGCAAGAGTTAGATTATTTCAGTAGTGTTTTGTAGTGGTTTACCTTGTCATTGTTACATTCTCTTGATGTTTCAAAGTTCTTTTTGAATTTTTTTCGTTGAAATGTAAGAGTTGGATTATTTCAGTAGTTTTTTGTCGTGGTTTACCATGTTACCGTTACATTTTCTTGATTTTTCAGAGTTTATTTTAGATTTCTTTCGTTGAAATGCAAGAGTTAGATTATTTCAGTAGTGTTTTGTCGTGGTTTACCTTGTCACTGTTACATTCTCTTGATATTTCAAACTTCATTTTGGATTTTTTTTTCATTGAAATGCAAGAGTCAGAATATTTCAGTAGTGTTTTGTCGTGGTTTACCATGTCACTGTTACATTCTCTTAATGTCTCAAAGTTCATTTTTGATTTTTTTTTCGTTGAAATGCAAGAGTTGGATTAAATCAGTAGTGTTTGGTAGTGGTTTAACTTGTCACTGTTACATTATCTTGATGTTGCAAAGTTCATTTTGGATTTTTTCGTTGAAATGTAAAAGTTTGAATATCTCAGTAGTCTTTTTTGTGGTTTGACTAGTCACTGTTACATTCTGAAGATTTTTCGAAGTTTATTTTGGATTTTTTTTCCTGGTAATGTAAGAGTTGGAATATTTCAGTACTGTTTTCTCGTGGTTTACCTTGTCATGTTTTGTCGTGCTTTACCATGTCACTGCTACATACTCTTGATTTTTCAGAGTTTATTTTGGATTTCTTTCATTGAAATGCAAGAGTTGGAATATTTCAGTAGTGTTTTGTCGTGGTTTACCTTGTCACTGTTACATTCTGAAGATGTTTCAAAGTTCATTTTAGATTTTGTTTTACTTGAAATGTAAGAGTTGGAATATTTCAGTAGTGTTTTGTCGTGGTTTACCTTGTCACTGTTACATTCTCATGATTTTTCAAAATTCATTTTGGATTTCTTTCGTTGAAATGTAAGAGTTGGAATATTTCAGTAGTGTTTTTCATGGTTTACCTTGTCACTGTTACAGTCTCATGATGTTTCAAAGTTCATTCGGATTTGTTTCCTTGAAATGTAAGAGTTGGAATATTACTACTGTTTTTTTGTGGTTTACTTTGTCACTGTTACATTCTCTTGATGTTTGAAAGTTAATTTTTGATTTTTTTCCCGTTGAAATGCATGAGTTAGATTATTTCAAGTGTTTTGTCGGGGTTTACCTTGTCACTGTTACATTCTGAAGATGTTTCAGAGTTAATTTTAGTTTTTTTTCGTCCAAATATAAGACTTAGATCAATTCACTTGGGTTTTGTCGTTGTCTGCCATGTCACTGTTAAGTTCAAATGATTCTACAAAGTTCATTTCGGATTTATTTATTTGAAATTCAAGAGTTATAATATCTTAGTAGTGTTTTTCATTGTCTACCTTATCAATGTTATATTCTATTGAAGTTTAAAAGTTCATTTGGATTTTTTCCTTGACATGTAAGAGTTGGAATATTTTACTATTCTTTTACCGTGGTTTAGCTTGTCACTGTTACATTCTCCTGGTGTTTCAAAGTTCATTTTTGATTTTGTTTCGTTGAAATACAAGAGTTATATTATTTCAGTAGTGCTTTGTCATGGTTTACTTTGTCAATGTTTCATTCTCTTGATGTTTCAAAGTTCATTTTAGATTTTTTTGTTGAAATGTAAGAGTTAGATTATTTCATTAGTGTTTTGTAGTGGTTCACCTTGTCACTGATACATTCTCTTGATGTTTCAAAGTTCATTTTGGATTTTTTTCGTTGAAATGTAAGAGTTGGATTATTTCAATAGTTTTTTGTCGTGGTTTACCATGTCACTGTTACATTTTCATGATTTTTCAGAGTTCATTTTAGTTTAATTTCGTTGAAATGCAAGAGTTGGAATATTTCTGTAGTGTTTGTCGTGGTTTACCATGTCACTGTTACATTCTCTTAATGTTTCAAAGTTCATTTTAGATTTTTTTTTCGTTGAAATGTAAGAAATGGAATATTTAAATAGTGTTTTGTCGTGGTTTAACTTGTCTCTGTTACATTCTCTTGATTTTTCAAAGTTCATTTTGGATTTATTTCCTTGAAGTGTAAGAGTTGGAGTATTTCAATAGTGTTTGTTGTGGTTTACCTAGTCACTATTACATTCTCTTGATGTTTCAAAGTTCATTTTAGATATTGTAGAGGAGTAAGAGTTGGAATACATCATTAGTGTTTTGTAGTGGTTTACCTTGGCACTGTTACACTCTTTTGATGTTTCAAAGTTCATTTTGGATTTTTTTTTGTCGAAATGTAAAAGTTGGAATATTTCAGTAATGTTTTGTAGTGGTTTACCTTGTCACTGTTACATTTTCTTGATGTTTCAAAGTTCATTTTGGATTTTTTTTTTGTTGAAATGCAAGAGTGGGAATATTTCAGTAGTGTTTATTGTGGTTTATCTTGTTACTGTTACATTCTCTTGATGTTTCAAAGTTCATTTTTGATTTTTTTCGTTGAAATGCAAGATTTAGATTATTTCAGTAGTGTTTGGTCGTGATTTACCTTGTCACTGTTGCATAGGTTAGATTACAATAGGTTAGGTTAGATTAGGTTAGGTTAGATTAAGTTAGGTTAGGTTAGCCTACGTACGGCCGCGTACGTAGGCTAACCTAACCTAACTTAACATAACCCAATCTAACCTAACCTAACCTATTGTAACCTAACCTATGTAACAGTGACAAGTTAAATCAAGACAAAACACTACTGAAATATTCCAACTCTTGCATTTCAGTGAAAAAAAAAAGAAAATGCACTCTGAAACATCAAGAGAATGTAACAGTAACAAGGTAAACCACAAAATCCCTACTGATATATTCCAACTCTTACATTTCAACAAAAAAAAATCCGAAATGAACTTTGAAACATCAAGAGAATGTAACAGAGACAGGGTAGACTATGACAACACTACTGAAATATTCCAGCTCCTACATTTCAACAAAAAAAAAAATCCAAAACGAACTTTGAAACATAAAGAGAATGTAACAGTGACAAGGTAAACCACGACAAAACCCTACTGAAATATTCCAACTCTTGCATTTCAACGAAAGAAACCCAAAATGAACTTTTAAAAATCAAGAGAATGTAACTGTGACAAGGTAAACCATGACAAAACAGTACTGAAATATTCCAAATCTTACATTTTAATGAAAAAAAAATCTAAAATGAAATTTGAAACATCAAGAGAATGTAGTAGTGAGAAGGTAAACCATGACAAAACACTACTGAAATAATCCAACTCTTACATTTCAACGAAAAAAATCCAAAATGAATTTTGAGACATCATGAATGAAACAGTGACAAGGTAAATAACGACAAAAAACTACTGAAAAATTCCAACTCTTGCATTTCAACGAAAGAAATCTAAATGAACTCTGAAAAATCAAGAAAATGCAACAGTTACATGGTAAACCACGACAAAACAGTACTGAAATAAACCAACTCTTATATTTAAACGAAAAAATCCAAAATAAATTTTGAAACATCAAAAGAGTGTAATAGTGTCAAGGTATATAGCAGCAAGACCGTACCTAAGTAATACAACTCTTAAATTTCAACAAAAAAAAAGTCCAAAAAGAACTTCAAAGGATAGAGAAAATGTAAAACTGACTAAATAAACCACAACAAACAGTATTAAAATGCTCGAAATTTTACATTTCAACGAAGAAAAATCCAAAATAAACTTTGAAAAATCAAGAGGATGTAATAGTGACAAGGTAAACCACGACAAAACACTTGAAATAATCTAACTCTTGCATTTCAACAACAAAAAAAAAATCAAAAATGAACTTTGAAAAATCAAGAGAATGTAACAGTGACTAGGTAAACCACAACAAACACTACTGAAATATTCCAACTCTTACATTTCAAGGAAATAAAAAATACAAAATGAACTTTGAAATATCAAGAGAATGTAACAGTGACTAGGTAAACCACAACAAACACTACTGAAATATTCCAACTCTTACATTTCAACGAAAGAAATTCAAAATGAACTTGGAAACATCAAGAGAATGTAACCGTGACAAGGTAAACCATGAGAAAACACTACTGAAATAATCCAACTCTTGCATTTCAACGAAAAAGATCCAAAATGAACTTTGAAACATCAAGAGAATGTAACAGTGACATGGTAAACCATGACAAAAGACTACTGAAATATTTCAACTCTTGCAATTCAACGAAAAAGATCCAAAATGAACTTTGAAACATCATGAGAATGTAACAGTGACATGGTAAACCTCGAGAAAACACTACTTAAATATTCCAACTCTTACATTTCAAAAAAAAAAATCCGAAATGAACTTTGAAACATCAAGAGATTGTAACCGTGACTAGGTAAATAACCGACAAAACAGTACTGAAATATTCCAACTCTTACATTTCAATGAAAAAAAAAATCTAAAATGAAATTTGAAACGTCAAGAGAATGTAATAGTGAGAAGGTAAACCATGACAAAACACTATTGAAATATCAAAACTCCTGCATTTCAACGAAAAAATCCAAAATGAACTTTGAGACATCAAGAGAATGTAACAGTGGCAAGGTATATCATGACAAGAACTACAGAAATATTCCAACTCTTGCATTTCAACGAAAGAAATCGAAAATGATCTCTGTAACATCAAGAAAATGTAACAGTGTTAACGTAAAACGCGACAAAACACTACTGAAATAAACCAACTCTTACATTTCAACGAAAAAATCCAAAATGAACTTTGAAACATCAAAAGAGTGTAGCAGTGACAAGGTAAACCACTACAAAACACTACTGAAATATTACAACTCTTACATTTCAACAAAAAATCTAAAATGAACTTTGAAACATCGAGAGAATGTAACAGTGACTAAGTAAACCACAATAAACACTACTAAAATAATTCAACTCATACATTTCAACCAAATAAATCCAAAATGAACTTTGAAACAAAAAAATAATGTAACAGTGACAATGTAAACGACGAGAAAACACTACTGAAATATTCCAACTCTTATATTTCCAGGAAAGAAAAATGTAAAATGAACTTTGAAATATCATGAGAATGTAACAGTGACTAGGTAAACCACAACAAACACTACTGAAATATTGCAACTTTTACATTTCAACGAAAGAAATCCAAAATGAACTTTGAAACACCAAAAGAGTGTAACTGTGACAAGGTAAACCGCTACAAAACACTACTAAAATATTCAAACTGTTAAATTTAAAAAAAAAAAAAAAATCTAAAATGAACTTTAAAACATCACGAAAATGTAACAGTGACAAGGTAAACCGCGACAAAACACTACTGAAATAAACCAACTCTTACATTTCAACGAAAAATCCAAAATGAACTTTGAAAAACCAAAAGAGTGTAACAGTGACAAGGTAAACCACTAAATAACACTATTTAAATAATACAACTCTTACATTTCAAAAAAAAAAAAATAAAAAATGAATTTTTAAAAAACAAGATAATATAACAGTGATAAGATAAACCATGACAAAACACTACTGAAATAATCCAACTCTTACATTTCAATGAAAAAAAAAAATCTAAAATGAAATTTGAAACGTAAAGAGAATGTAACAGTGAGAAGGTAAACCATGACAAAATACTACTGAAATATTCCAACTCTTGCATTTCAACGAAAAAAATCCAAAAGGAACAATGCGACATCAAGAGAATGTAACAGTGACAAGGTAAATCACGACAAAACACTACTAAAATATTCCAACTATTGCATTTCAATGAAAGTAATCTAAAATGAACTCTGAAAAATCAAGAGAATGTAACAGTGACATGGTAAACCACGACAAAACACTACTGAAATAAACCAACTCTTACATTTCAACGAAAAAATCCAAAATGAACTTTGAAACATCAAAAGAGTGTAACAGTGACTACGTAAACCACAATAAAAACTACTGAAATATTCCAACTCTTACATTTCAACGAAAGAAATCTAAAATGAACTTTGAAAAATCAAGAGAATGTAAAAGTGATAAGGTAAACCACGACAAAACACTATTGAAATATTCCAAGCCTTACATTTCAACGAAAGAAATCCAAAATGAACTTTGAAACATCAAGAGAATGTAACACTGACAAGGTAAACCACGACAAAACACAACTGAAATAAACCAACTCTTGCATTTCAACGAAAAAAATCCAAAATGAACTTTGAAAAATTAAGAGAATGTAACAGTGACAAGGTAAATCATGACAAAACAATACTAAAATATTCCAACTCTTAAATTTCAATGAAAAAAAAATCTAAAATGAAATTTGTAACGTCTAGAGAATACAAAAGGAGAAGGTAAACCATGAGCAAACACTACTGAAATATCACAACTCTTGCATTTCAACGAAAAAAATCCAAAATGAACTTTGGGACATCAAGAGAATGTAACAGTGATATGGTAAACCACGACAAAACACTACTTAAATAAACCAACTCTTACATTTCAACGAACAAATCCAAAATGAGCTTTGAAACATCAAAAGAGTGTAACAGTGTCAAGGTAAACCACAACAAAACACTACTGAAATATTCCAACTTTTACATTTCAACAAAAAAATCTAAAATGAACTTTGAAACATCAAGAGAATGTAACAGTGACTAGATAAACCATAACAAACACTATTGAAATATTCTAACTCTTACATTTCAACGAAATAAATCCAAAATGAACTTTGAAAAATCAAGAGAATGTAACAATGACAAGGTAAACCACGACAAAACACTACTGAAATATTCCAAATCTTACATTTCAAGGAAAGAAAAATCTAAAATGAACTTTGAAACATCATGAGAATGTAACAATGAATAGGTAAACCACAATAAATACTACTGAAATGTTGCGACTTATACATTTCAACGAAAAAGATTCAAAATGAACTTTGAAAAATCAAGAGAATGTAATAGTGACAAGGTAAACCACGACAAAACACTATTGAAATATTCCAAGTCTTACATTTCCAGGAAAGAAAAATCTAAAATGAACTTTGAAACATCATGAAAATGTAACAGTGACTAGGTAAACCACTAAAAACACTACTGAAATATTCCAACTCTTACATTTCAACGAAAGAAATCCGAAATGAACTTTGAAACATCAAGAGAATGTAACAGTGACAAGGTAAACCATGAGAAAACACTACTGAAATAATCTAACTCTTGCATTTCAACAAAAGAAATCTAAAATGAACTCTGTAAAAACAAGAGAATATAACAGTATTAAGGTAAACCGCGACAAAACACTACTTAAATAAACCAACTCTTACATTTAAACGAAAAAATCCAAAATGAGCTTTGAAACATCAAAAGAGTGTAGCAGTGACAAGGTAAACCACTAAAAAACACTACTGAAATATTCAAAGTCTTACATTTCAACAAAAAAAAAATCTTAAATGAACTTTTAAACCTCAAGATAATGTAACAGTGACAAAGTAAACCGCTAGAAAACACTACTGAAATAAACTAACTCTTACATTTCAACTAAAAAAAAACAAAAATGAACTTTGAAAAATAAAGAGAATGTAACAGTGACTAGGTAAACCATAACAAACACTACTGAAATATTCCAACTCTTACATTTCAATGAAAAAAAAATCTAAAATGAAATTTGAAACGTCAAGAGAATGTAACAGTGAGAAGTTAAACCATGACAAAATACAACTGAAATATTCCAACTCTTGCATTTCAACGAAAAAAATCCAAAATGAACTTTGAGAGATCAAGAGAATGTACCAGTGACAAGGTAAATCACGACAAAACACTGCTGAAATATTCCAACTCTTGCATTTCAACAAAAGATATCTAAAATGAACTCTGAAAAATCAAGAGAATGTAACAGTGACATGTTAAACCACGACAAAACACTACTGAAATAAACCAACTCTTACATTTCAACGAAAAAATCCAAAATGAACTTTGAAACATCAAAAGAGTTTAACAGTGACTAGGTAAACCACAACAAACACTACTGAAATATTCCAACTCTTACATTTCAACGAAAAAAATCCAAAATGAAATTTGAAAAATCAAGAGAATGTAATAGTGACAAGGTAAACCATGACGAAACACTACTGAAATATTCCAAGCCTTACATTTCAACGAAAGAAATCCAAAATGAACTTTGAAAAATCAAGAGAATGTAACAGTGACAAGGTAAACCACGACAAAACACTACTGAAATAATCTAACTTTTGTATTTCAATGAATAAAAAATCAAAAATGAACTTTGAAACATCAAGAGAATGTAACAGTGACAAGGTAAACCACGACAAAACACTTCCAAAATATTCCAACTCTTACATTTCAACAAAATAGAAACCAGAGATGAGCTTTGAAACATCATGAGAATGTAGCAATGAATAGGTAAACCACGATAAATACTACTGAAATATCCCGACTCCTACATTTCAACGAAAGAATTTCAAAATGAACTTTGAAACATAAAGAGAATATAACAGTGACAAGGTAAACCATGAGAAAACACTACTGAAATAATCCAACTCTTGCATTTCAACGAAAAAAATCCAAAATCAACTTTGAAGTATCAAGAGAATGTAACGGTGACATGGTAAACCAAGACAAAACACTACTGAAATATTCCAACTTTTACAATTCAACAAAAAAAATCTAAAATGAACTTTGAAACAGCAAGAGAATGTAACAGTGACAATGTAACCCACTATAAACACTACTGAAATAATCCAACTCTTACATTTCAACCAAAGAAATACAAAATAAACTTTGAAACATCATGAGAATGCAATAATGAAAAGTTAAACCAGGACAAAACAGTACTGAAATATTCCAAGTCTTACATTTCAAGGAAAGAAAAATCTAAAATAAACTTTGAAACATCATGAGAATGTAACAGTGACTAGTTAAACCACAACAAACACTACTGAAATATTCCAACTCATACATTTCAACGAAAGAAATCCAAAATGAACTTTGAAACATCAAGAGAATGTAACAGTGGCAAGATAAATCACGACAAGACACTACTAAAATATTCCAACTCTTGCATTTCAACGAAAATAATCTAAAATGATCTCTGTAAAAACAAGAAAATTTAACAGTGTCAAGGTAAACCGCGACAAAACACTACTGAAATAAACAAACTCTTACACTTAAACGAAAAAAAATCAAAAATAAATTTTGAAACACCAAAAGAGTTTAACAGTGACAAGTTAAACCACTACAAAACACTACTGAAATATTCCAACTCTTACATTTCAACAAAAAAAAAATCTAAAATGAACTTTGAAACATCAAGAGAATGTAACAGTGACAAGGTAAACCGCAACAAAACACTACTGAAATAATCTAACTCTTGCATTTCAACGAAAAAAAAATGAACTTTGAAAAATAAAGAGAATGTAACAGTGACTAGGTAAACCATAACAAACACTACTGAAATATTCCAACTTTTACATTTCAATGAAAAAAAAAAAATCTAAAATGAAATTTGAAACGTCAAGAGAATGTAACAGTGAGAAGTTAAACTATGACAAAATACAACTGAAATATTCCAACTCTTGCATTTCAACGAAAAAAATCCAAAATGAACTTTGAAAAATCAAGAAAATGTAATAGTGACAAGGTAAACCACGACAAAACACTGTTGAAATATGCCAAGCCTTACATTTCAACGAAAATATCTAAAATGAACTTTGAAACTTCAAGAAAATGTAACAGTGACAAGGTAAACCGCGACAAAACACTACTGAAATAATCGAACTCTTGCATTTAAATGAAAATAAAAAATGAAAAATGAACTTTGAAACATCAAGAGAATGTAACAATGACAAGGTAAACCACGACAAAACACTACTGAAATATTCCAACTCTTACATTTCAACGAAAGAAAAATCAGAAATGAACTTTTAAATATCATGAGAATGTAAAAATGACTAGACAAACCACAATAAATACTACTGAAATATTGCGGCTTTTATATTTCAACGAAAGAATTTCAAAATGAACTTTGAAACATAAAGAGAATGTAACAGTGACAAGGTAAACCATGAGAAAACACTACTGAAATAATCCAACTCTTGCATTTCAAGGAAAAAAATCCAACATGAACTTTGAAACGTCAAGAGAATGTAACTGTGACAAGGTAAACCACGACAAAACACTACTCAAATATTCCAACTTTTACATTTCAACAAAAAAAATATAAAAATAACTTCGAAACAGCGAGATAATATAACAGTGACAAAGTGAACCACAACAAACACTATTGAAATATTTTAACTCATACATTTCAGTGAGATAAATCCGAAATGAACTGCGGAAAATCAAGAGAATGTAATAATGACAATGTAAACGACTAGAAAAAACTATTGAAATATTCCAACTCTTACATTTCAAGGAAAGAAAAATGTAAAATGAACTTTGAAACATCATGAGAATGTAACAGTGACTAGGTAAACCACAACAAACACTACAGAAATATTCCAACTCATACATTTCAAAGAAAGAAATCCAAAATGAACTTTGAAACATAAAGAGGATGTAACAGTGACAAGGTAAACCATGGGAAGACACTACTGAAATAATCCAACTCTTGCATTTCAACGAAAAAAATCTAAAATGAACTCTGAAAAAACAAGAGAATGTAACAGTGACATGGTAAACCACGACAAAACACTACTGAAATAAACCAACTCTTATACTTCAACGAAAAAATCCAAAACGAACTTTGAAACACCAAAAGAGTGTAACAGTGACAATGTAAAGCACTACAAAACACTACTGAAATATTCCAACTCTTACATTTCAAAAAAAAAAAAATCTAAAATGAACTTTGAAACATGAAGAGAATGTAACAGTGACATGGTAAACCGCGACAAAACACTACTGAAATAATCTAACTCTTACATTTCAACGAAAAAAAAAATGAACTTTGAAAAGTAAATGGAATGTAACAGTGCCTAGGTAAACCATAACAAACACTACTGAAATATTCCAACTTTTACATTTCAATAAAAAAAAATCTAAAATGAAATTTGAAACGTCAAGAGAATGTAACAGTGAGAAGTTAAACCATGACAAAATACAACTGAAATATTCCAACTCTTGTATTTCAACGAAAAAAATCCAAAATGAACTTTGAGACATCAAGAGAATGTACCAGTGGCAAGGTAAATCCCGACAAAACACTGCTGAAATATTCCAACTCTTGCATTTCAACAAAAGATATCTAAAATGAAGTCTGAAAAATCAAGAAAATGTAACAGTGACAAGGTAAACCACGACAAAACACTACTGAAATAAACCAACTCTTACATTTCAATGAAAAAATCCAAAATGAACTTTGAAAAACCAAAAGAGTGTAACTGTGACTAGGTAAACCACAACAAACACTACAGAAATATTTTAACTCATACATTTCAACGAAAGAAATCCAAAATGAACTTTGAAACATAAAGAGAATGTAACAGTGACAAGGTAAACCATGAAAAAACACTACTGAAATAATCCAACTCTTGCATTTCAACGAAAAAAATCCAAAATGAACTATGAAGCATCAAGAGAATGTAACGGTGACATGGTAAACCATGACAAAACACTACTGAAATATTTCAACTCTTGCATTTAAACGTAAAAAATCCAAAATGAACTTTGACAAATCAAAAGAATGTAATAGTGACAAGGTAAACCACGACAAAACATTATTAAAATATTCCAACTATTTCATTTCCAGGAAAGAAAAATGGAAAATGAACTTTGAAATATCAAGAAAATGTAACAGTGACAAGGAAAACCACAACAAACACTACTGAAATATTCCAACTCATACATTTCAACGAAAAAAATCCAAAATGAACTTTGAAACATCAAGAGAATTTAACAGTGACAATGTAAACCATGGCAAAACAGTACTGAAATAATCCAACTCTTGTATTTCAACGAAAAAAAATCCAAAATGAACTCTGAAAAATCAAGAGAATGTAACAGTGACATGATAAACCACGACAAACCACTACTGAAATAATCCAACTCTTACATTTCAACGAAAAAATCCAAAATGAACTTTGAAACACCAAAAGAGTGTAACAGTGACAAGGTAAAGCACTACAAAACACTACTTAAATATTCCAACTCTTACATTTCAAAAAAAAAAAATCTAAACTGAACTTTGAAAAATCAAGAGAATGAAACAGTGACAAGGTAAACCGCAACAAAACACTACTTAAATAATCCAACTCTTAAATTTCAACGAAAAAAAAATGAAATTTGAAAAGTAAAGAGAATGTAACAGTGCCTAGGTAAACCATAACAAACACTACTGAAATATTCCAACTTTTACATTTCAATAAAAAAAAAATCTAAAATGAAATTTGAAACGTCAAGAGAATGTAACAGTGAGAAGTTAAACCATGACAAAATACAACTGAAATATTCCAACCCTTGTATTTCAACGAAAAAAAATCCGAAATGAACTTTGAGACATCAAGAGACAGTGACAAGGTGAATCACGACAAAAAACTGCTGAAATATTCCAACTCTTGCATTTCAACAAAAGATACCTAAAATGAATTCTGAAAAATCAAGAAAATGTAACAGTGACATGGTAAACCACGACAAAACACTACTGAAATAAACCAACTCTTACATTTCAACAAAAAATCTAAAATGAACTTTGAAACATCAAGAGAATGTAACACTGACTAGGTAAACCACAACGAACACTACTGAAATATTCCAACTCTTACATTTCAACGAAAGAAATCCAAAATGAAATTTGAAAAATCAAGAGAATGTAAAAGTGACAAGGTAAACCACGACAAAACACTATTGAAATATTCCAAGCCTTACATTTCAACGAAAAAATCTAAAATGAACTTTGAAACATCAAGAGAATGTAACAGTGACAAGGTAAACCGCGACAAAACACTACTGAAATAATCTAACTCTTGCATTTCAACGAATAAAAATCAAAAATTAACTTTGAAACATCAAGAGAATGTAACAGTGACAAGGTAAATCACGACAAAACACTACTGAAATATTCCAACTCTTGCATTTCAACGAAAGAAATCTAAAATTAACTCTGAAAAATCAAGAGAATGTAACAGTGATATGGTAAACCACGACAAAACACTACTGAAATAAACCAACTTTTACATTTCAACGAAAAAATCCATAATGAACTTTGAAACATCAAAAGAGTGTAACAGTGACTACGTAAACCACAATAAAAACTACTGAAATATTCCAACTCTTACATTTCAACGAAAGAAATCTAAAATGAACTTTGAAAAATCAAGAGAATGTAAAAGTGATAAGGTAAACCACGACAAAACACTATTGAAATATTCCAAGCCTTACATTTCAACGGAAAAATCTACAATGAACTTTGAAACATCAAGAGAATGTAACACTGACAAGGTAAACCACGACAAAACACAACTGAAATAAACCAACTCTTGCATTTCAACGAAAAAAATCCAAAATGAACTTTGAAAAATTAAGAGAATGTAACTGTGACAAGGTAAATCATGACAAAACAATACTAAAATATTCCAACTCTTACATTTCAATGAAAAAAAAAAATCTAAAATGAAATTTGAAACGTCAAGAGAATGTAACAGTGAGAAGGTAAACCATGAGCAAACACTACTGAAATATCACAACTCTTGCATTTCAACGAAAAAAATCCAAAATGAACTTTGGGACATCAAGAGAATGTAACAGTGATATGGTAAACCACGACAAAACACTACTGAAATAAACCAACTCTTACATTTCAACGAACAAATCCAAAATGAACTTTGAAACATCAAAAGAGTGTAACAGTGACAAGGTAAACCGCTACAAAACACTACTGAAATATTCCAACTTTTACATTTCAACAAAAAAATCTAAAATGAACTTTGAAACATCAAGAAAATGTAACAGTGACTAGGTAAACCACAACAAACAGTATTGAAATATTCCAACTCATACATTTCAACCAAAGAAATCCAAAATGAACTTTGACAAATCAAGAGAATGTAACAATGACAAGGTAAACCACGACAAAACACTACTGAAATATTCAAAGTCTTACATTTCAAGGAAATAAAAATCTAAAATGAACTTTGAAATATCATGAGAATGTAACAATGAAAAAGTAAACCACAATAAATACTACTGAAATGTTCCGACTCATACATTTCAACGAAAAAAATTCAAAATGAACTTCGAAAAATCAAGAGAATGTAATAGTGACAAGGTAAACCACGACAAAACACTATTGAAATATTCCAAGTCTTACATTTCCAGGAAAGAAAAATCTAAAATGAACTTTGAAACATCAAGAAAATGTAACAGTGACTAGGTAAACCACAACAAACACTATTGAAATATTCCAACTCTTACATTTCAACGAAAGAAATCCAAAATGAACTTTGAAACATAAAGAGAATGTAACAGTGACAAGGTAAAGCATGAGAAAACACTACTGAAATAATCTAACTCTTGCATTTCAACGAAAGAAATTTAAAATGAACTCTGAAAAATCAAGAGAATATAACAGTGACATGGTAAACCACGACAAAACACTACTGAAATAAACCAACTCTTACATTTCAACGAAAAAATCCAAAATGAACTTTGAAACACCAAAAGAGTGTAACAGTGACAAGGTAAACCACTAAAAAACACTACTGAAATATTCAAACTCTTACATTTCAACAAAAAAAAAATCCAAAACGAACTTTGAAACATCAATAGAATGTAACAGTGACAAGGTAAACCACGACAAAACACTAGTAAAATAATCTAACTCTTGCATTTCAACGAAAAAAAAAACAAAAATGAACTTTGAAAAATAAAGAGAATGTAACAGTGACTAGGTAAACCATAACAAACACTACTGAAATATTCCAACTTTTACATTTCAATGAAAAAAAAATCTAAAATGAAATTTGAAACGTCAAGAGAATGTAACAGTGAGAAGTTAAACCATGACAAAATACAACTGAAATATTCCAATTCTTGCATTTCAACTAAAAAAATCCAAAATGAACTTTGAGAGATCAAGAGAATGTACCAGTGACAAGGTAAATCACGACAAAACACTTCTGAAATATTCCAACTCTTGCATTTCAACAAAAGATATCTAAAATGAACTCTGAAAAATCAAGAGAATGTAACAGTGACATGTTAAATCACGACAAAACACTACTGAAATAAACCAACTCTCACATTTCAACGAAAAAAAATCAAAATGAACTTTGAAACATCAAAAGAGTTTAACAGTGACTAGGTAAACCACAACAAACACTACTGAAATATTCCAACTCTTACATTTCAACGAAAGAAATCCAAAATGAAATTTGAAAAATCAAGAGAATGTAATAGTGACAAGGTAAACCACGAAAAAACACTATTGAAATATTCCAAGCCTTACATTTCAACGAAAAAATCTAAAATGAACTTTGAAACATCAAGAGAATGTAACAGTGACAAGGTAAACCGCGACAAAACACTACTGAAATAATCTAACTCTTGCATTTCAATGAAAAAAAAAAAAAAATGAAAATTGAAACATCAAGAAGATGTAACAGTTAAAATATAAAACACAACAAACGGTTTCGCTATATTACAACATTTACATATCAAGGAAAGAAAAATCTGAACTGAGAATTGAAACCTTAATAAAACATAGCAGTAAAAAGGTACGTCACGTTAAACATCACTGAAATGCCCCGGCATTTGTATTTCAATGAAAGAAATTAAAAATGAACGCTAAAAAGTCACAAAAATGTATAAATGACAAGGTAAACCATGACAAAACACTATTGAAATATTCCAACTCTTGCATTTCAACGAAAAAAATCCAAAATGAACTTTGAAGTATCAAGAGAATGTAACGGTGACATGGTAAACCATGACAAAACACTACTGAAATATTCCAACTCTTACATTTCAACAAAAAAAATCTAAAATGAACTTTGAAACATCAAGAGAATGTAACAGTGACTAGGTAAACCACAACAAACACTACTGAAATATTCCAACTCTTACATTTCAAAGAAAGAAATCCAAAATGAACTTTGAAAAATCAAGAGAATGTAATAGTGACAAGGTAAACCAGGACAAAACACTATTGAAATATTCCAAGTCTTACATTTCAAGGAAAGAAAAATCTAAAATGAACTTTGAAACATCATGAGAATGTAACAGTGACTAGGTAAACCACAACAAACACTACAGAAATATTCCAACTCATACATTTCAACGAAAGAAATCCAAAATGAACTTTGAAACATAAAGAGAATGTAACAGTGACAAGGTAAACCATGGGAAGACACTACTGAAATAATCCAACTCTTGCATTTCAACGAAAAAAATCTAAAATGAACTCTGAAAAATCAAGAGAATGTAACAGTGACAAGGTAAACCGCGACAAAACACTACTGAAATAAACCAACTCTTACATTTCAACGAAAAATCCAAAATGAACTTTGAAACACCAAAAGAGTGTAACAGTGACAAGGTAAACCACTAAAAAACACTACTGAAATATTCCAACTCTTACATTTCAGCAAAAAAAAAAAATCTAAAATGAACTTTAAAACATCAAGAGAATGTAACAGTGACAAGGTAAACCGCGACAAAACACAACTGAAATAATCTAACTCTTGCATTTCAACGAAAAAAAAATGAACTTTGAAAAATAAAGAGAATGTAACAGTGACTAGGTAAACCATAGCAAACACTACTGAAATATTCCAACTTTTACATTTCAATAAAAAAAAAAAAAATCTAAAATGAAATTTGAAACGTCAAGAGAATGTAACAGTGAGAAGTTAAACCATGACAAAATACAACTGAAATATTCCAACTCTTACATTTCAACGAAAAAAATCCAAAATGAACTTTGAAAAATCAAGAGAATGTAATAGTGACAAGGTAAACCAAGACAAAACACTATTGAAATATTCCAAGCCTTACATTTCAACGAAAAAATCCAAAATGAACTTTGAAACATCAAGAGAATGTAACTGTGACAAGGTAAACCGCGACAAAACACTACTGAAATAATCTAACTCTTGCATTTCAATGAATAAAAAAACAAAATGAACTTAGAAACATCAAGAAAATTTAAAAGTTACAAGATAAACCACAACAAACGCTACTGAAATATTCCAACATTTACATTTCAAGGAATGAAAAATCAAAAATTAACTTTGAAACATCAAGAGAATGTAACAGTAACAAGGCTAACCACACCAAACACTACTGAAATTTTGCAACTTTTACATTTCAACGAAAGAAATCAAAAATGAACTTTGAAACATAAATAGAATGTAACAGTGACAAGGTAAACCACGAGAAAACACTACTGAAATAATCCAACTCTTGCATTTCAACGAAAAAAATCCAAAATGAACTTTGAAGCATCAAGAGAATGTAACGGTGACATGGTAAACCATGACGAAACACTACTGAAATATTCTATCTTTTACATTTCAACAAAAAAATCTAAAATGAACTTTGAAACATCAAGAGAATGTAACAGTGACTAGGTAAACCACAACAAATACTACTGAAATATTCCAACTCTTACATTTCAACGAAAGAAATCCAAAATGAACTTTGAAAAATCAAGAGAATGTAACAGTGACAAGGTAAACCACGACAAAACACTATTGAAATATTCCAAGTCTTACATTTCAAGGAAAGAAAAATGTAAAATGAACTTTGAAACATCATGAGAATGTAACAGTGACTAGGTAAACCACAACAAACACTACAGAAATATTCCAACTCATACATTTCAAAGAAAGAAATCCAAAATGAACTTTGAAACATAAAGAGGATGTAACAGTGACAAGTTAAACCATGAGAAGACACTACTGAAATAATCCAACTCTTGCATTTCAACGAAAAAAATCTAAAATGAACTCTGAAAAATCAAGAGAATGTAACAGTGATATGGTAAACCACGACAAAACACTACTGAAATAAACCAACTCTTACATTTCAACGAAAAAATCCAAAATGAACTTTGAAACATCAAAAGAGTGTAACAGTGACAAGGTAAACCACTACAAAACACTACTGAAATATTCCAGCTCTTACATTTCAAAAAAAAAAAATCTAGAATGAACTTTGAAACCTCAAGAGAATGAAACAGTGACAAAGTAAATCACAACAAAACACTACTGAAATAATCTAACTCTTGCTTTTCAACGAAAAAAAAAATGAACTTTGAAAAATAAATGGAATGTAACAGTGACTAGGTAAACCATAACAAACACTACTGAAATATTCCAACTTTTAAATTTCAATAACAAAAAAATCAAAAATGAAATTTGAAACGTCAAGAGAATGTAACAGTGAGAAGTTAAACCATGACAAAATACAACTGAAATATTCCAACTCTTGTATTTCAACGAAAAAAATCCAAAATGAACTTTGAGAGATCAAGAGAATGTACCAGTGGCAAGGTAAATCCCGACAAAACACTGCTGAAATATTCCAACTCTTGCATTTCAACAAAAGATACCTAAAATGAATTCTGAAAAATCAAGAGAATGTAACATTGACATGGTAAACCACGACAAAAGACTACTGAAATAAACCAACTCTTACATTTCAACAAAAAAATCCAAAATGAACCTGGAAACATCAAAAGAGTTTAACAGTGACTAGGTAAACCACAACAAACACTACTGAAATATTCCAACTCTTACATTTCAACGAAAGAAATTGGATTAGATATCTTTTGTTGAAATGCAAGAGTTGGAATATTTCAGCAGTGTTTTGTCGGGATTTACCTTGTCACTGGTACATTCTCTTGATGTCTCAAAGTTCATTTTGGATTTTTTTTCGTTGAAATACAAGGGTTGGAATATTTCAGTTGTATTTTGTCATGGTTTAACTTCTCACTGTTACATTCTCTTGACGTTTCAAATTTCATTTTTGATTTTTTTTTATTGAAATGTAAAAGTTGGAATATTTCAGTAGTGTTTGTTATGGTTTACCTAGTCACTGTTAAATTCTATTTATTTTTCAAAGTTCATTTTTTTTTTCATGGAAATTTAAGAGTTAGAATATTCCTTTAGTTTTTTTTTACGGTCTAACATGTCACTGTTACATTCTATTGAGGTGTAAAAGTCCATTTAAGATTTTTTTTTTGTTGAAAAGTAGTAGTTTTATTACCTAAATAGGGTTTGTTAGTGGTTTAACTTGTCACTGTTACACTCTTTTGGTGTTTCAAAGTTCATTTTGGATTTTTTAGTTGAAATGTAAGAGTTGGTTTATTTCAGTAGTGTTATGTCGTGGTTTACCATGTCACTGTTACATTCTCTTGATTTTTTTGAGTTCATTTTAGATTTTTTTCGTTGAAATGCAAGAGTTGGATTATTTCAGTAGTGTCTTCTCATGGTTTACCTTGTCACTGTTACATCCTCTTTATGTTTCAAAGTTCATTTTGGATTTCTTTCGTTGAAATGTATGAGTTGGAATATTGAAAATATTCCAATATTTAATATTAAAATATTAAATAAATCCAAAATGAACTTTGAAAAATCAAGAGAATGTAATAGTGACAAGGTAAACCACGACAAATCACTATTGAAATATTCCAAGTCTTACATTTCATGGAAAGAAAAATGTAAAATGAACTTTGAAACATCATGAGAATGTAACAGTGACTAAGTAAACCACAACAAACACTACTGAAATATTCCAACTGGTTCTTGACTGTGTTCGGTATAATACACAACTACCATTTGAATAGTGTTATAAGGTCCCCTATCCCAACCCCAAAGGGCCCCCCGTGCCCCCCAAAGGCCTCCCGGGCCCACAAAGGGCCTCCGGGCCCCCCAAAGGCACTCCGGGTCCCCTAAAGGCACTCCGGGCCTCAAAGGGCCCCCCGGGCCCCAAAGAGTCCCCGTCCTCTCCCCCTCCCTCCCTCCACTCAATCCCCTCCCCTCCCTTCCTTCCTTCCCCTCCCCTCCTTTCTTCCCCTCCCCTCCTTCCCTCCCTTCCCCTCCTCCCCTCCTCTCCTCCCAGCCCCTTCAAGAGTTGGAATATTTCAGTACTGTTTGTCGTAGTTTACCATGTCACTGTTACATTCTCTTGATTGTTCAAAGTTCATTTTAGATCTTTTTCGTTGAAATGCAAGAGTTGGATTATTTCAGTAGTGTTTTGTCGTGGTTTAACATGTCACTGTTACATTTTCTTGATGTTTCAAAGTTCATTTTGGATTTTTTTCGTTGAAATGTAAGAGTTGGAATATTTCAGTAGTGTTTTGTTGTGGTTTACCTTGTCACTGGTACATTCTCTTGATGTTTCAAAGTTCATTTTGGATATTTTTCGTTGAAATGCAAGAGTTGGATTATTTCAGTTGTGTTTTCTCGTGGTTTACCATGTCACTGTTACATTTTCATGATGTTTCAAAGTTCATTTTAGATCTTTTTCGTTGAAATGCAAGAGTTGGAATATTTCAGTAGTGTTTAATAAAAAATATAATAAAAAATAATATGTATCTCTTAATAGGAGTTAGCATTCCCTCAGATGGTTTACCATTTTCGTTTCTGCTTTAAAATTCATCTTGTCTCATGGATAAATTGTGTCAATCAGTTATCTTTCCCTGTTTGTATTTTCAACTCTCGGATAAGAATATTCCAATATTGAAATTTCCTTATCTGATGATGTCACCCTGTTATCATAGTATTCCAACCAGATATTGACATCCAAGAAACATCCAGCAATTGTTGTTGACATCCAAGAAACATCCATCGATTGTTGTTGACATCCAAGAAACAACCATCAACAGTGAGAAAAACCATGAAAAATATCTTCAGTGAGAAAAACCATGAAAAAACATCCTCAGTGAGAAAAACCATGAAAAGGGGGTCATTGACCAGTTAGACTCGATTATAGATGTCAGTACACGGTCCCCTCTGGAACTCATGATAGGTTCCTGCTGCTACATTCCCTCATATTTACTAAAAATTAAAAATAAGGACATTTAGATGTTGCAGTGAGTAGAGAGGGGTCAGGAGGCGCCACCCCTCACCCCTGCTGCCACCTATAACTTTTTTGCACCCCATATATGGGCATAGCCTCCCTAGGGAGACCACGTGGTTAATGGGGTCAATGACCTCTTTTTCCAAGGTCGATTTATTTGATGTTTCTATGTGTAATAGCTCCGGGGCGAAGGTTGCACATGCGCATTGAATTCTAACGGGAACAATGTTATTGATCTAGGACTCGAAGGGGAAGTGAATTTCTGAGAACTTGATTGCGTAATCAAAGTGTGTCAACAACAACAATATCGACCTTGACATTCGCTGAGAGCGTGCACTTACAACAACATCGACCTTGGAACACCTGTGCTATCGACCTCAATTCACCTATCGTGAATCAATAATTCCCCTTAGAAACAACAAATTAATTTCCCCTTTCTTGACATATCAATCAATCAATGACATCATCTGTCAGACTTTAAAAATTTTCGCCTAGAAACATTTCTCCAGGAATAGATCCAAATGATTAATGTCTTTGCCTCGGGAACAACTCTTTTGGTTGAACTCCAAAGGATATTAATAACCAAAGGCCACGGAAACAATTAGGCAAGAAACATCTTAGCGATGAATTGTTTTAGCGCTGGAATCAGGTTTATTATTAATTTGAAATGTGTTAGCGCAGAGATGCCAATAACAAAGAAACACGCTGAATTTACGTTTAGGGATAATTTGGGCAAAATCGTTTAGACCGGTTATGGAACTATTTCGGCGAAACAGATAGAGACATTTTAAAAGAAGATTTTTGAAGAGATTTTAGAAGAGGTTTTGAGTGTGGTCGTTATAATACACAAGTTTCATTTGAACAGTGTTGTGAGGTCCTCTAACCCAACCCCAAAGGGTTCCAATCCTCCTACCCCAACCCCGAAGGAAGCCCCCGGTCCTCAAAGCCCCCCAAACTCCCAAAGGCCCTCCACCGGTCCCCCAAAGGCCCACCCAGACCCCCAAAGGCCATCCCCAGGCCCCAAATGTCCCCCAGGCTCCCAACTGTCCCCCCGGACACTCAAAGGCCCCCCAAGCTCCCAAAGGGCCACCGGCGCCCCAAAGGCCCACCCAGACCCCAAAATGCCATCCCCGGGCCCCCCAAAGGCACGTCGAGCTCCCAAAGGACCAACGGGGTCCCAAAGGCCCTCCACCGGTCCCCAAATGTCCCCCAGGCACCCAAAGGCCCTCCCGGCACCCCAACGGCCCCCCCCGACCCCCCAATGCCCTCCCCGGCCCCCCAAAGCCCATCCCCCGGTCCCCAAAGGTCCCATCGAGCTCCCAAAGGACCACCGACCCTCAAGGGACCCACAGACCCTCAAAGGCTCTCCCCGAGCACCCGTCTTTCGTTGATGCGTGTTGTCTGAAACCTATGATTTGGGATGTGTAGTTTGCTACTTAAGCCTTTTCTGAGCTAAGGTTTCCTAGTATTTCATAGGTGAATGTTGTCTGAAACCTATAGTTTGGGATGAGTAGTTTGCTATTTCAGGTTTTTATGAGCTAGGTTTCTTAGCCTTTCGTAGGTGTGTGTTGACTGAAACCTATGATTTGGGATATGTGGATTGCAATTTTTGACTTTTCTGAGTTGGATTTCTTAGTCTTTCATAGGTATGTGTTGTCTGAAACCTATGATTTGGAATGTGTAGTTTGCTATTTTCGACTTTTCTGAGCTGGATTTCTTAGACTTTCATATGTCTGAGTTGTCAGAAAAGAATGATTTGGGATGTATATTTTGATATTTCAGGATTTTCTGAGCTAAGGTTTTCTAGTATTTCGTAGGTGAATGTTGTCTGAAACAAATAGTTTGGGATGAGTAGTTTGCTATTTTTGACTTTTCTGAGCTAGTTTTCTTAGTCTTTCGTTGGTGTGTGTTGACTGAAACCGATGATTTGGGAAATGTAGTTTGGTATTTTTGACTTTTCTGAGCTGGATTTCTTAGTCTTTCATAGGTGTGTGTTGTCTGAAACCAATGATTTGGGATGGGTGGATTGCTACTTTTGAATTTTCTGAGCTGGATTTCTTAGACTTTCATAGGTGTTTGTTGTCTGAAACCTATAGTTTGGGATGACTAGTTTGCTATTTTTGACTTTTCTGAGCTAGGTTTCTTAGCCGTTCATAGGTGAGTGTTGTCTGAAACTTATGATTTGGGATATGTAATTTGCTATTTCCGACTTTTCATAACCGGATTTCTTAGTCTTTCGTAGGTGTGTGGTGTCTGAAACCTATGATTTGGGATGTGTGGGTTGCTATTTTTTTTGACTTTTCTGAGCTGGATTTCTTAGCTATTTGTAGGTGTGTGTTGACTGAAACCTATGATTTGGGATGGCTAATTTGCTATTTTTGACTTTTCTGAGTTGGATTTCTTAGTCTTTCATAGGTGTGTGGTGTCTGAAACCTATGATTTGGGATGTGTAGTTTGCTTTTTCGACTTTTCTGAGCTGGATTTCTTAGCCTTTCATAGGTGTTTATTGTCTGAAACTTCGAGTTTGGGATGAATAGTTGGCTATTTCAGGCTTTTCTGAGCTAAGGTTTTCTAGTATTTCGTAGGTTAATGCTGTCTGAAACTTATGATTTGGGATATGTAAATTACTATTTCGGGCTTCTCTGAGCTAGGTTTCTTAGTCTTTCATAGGTGTGTAGTGTCTGAAACCTATGATTTGGGATGTGTAGTTTGCTATTTTCGACTTTTCTGAGCTAGGTTTCTTAGCCTTTCATAGGTGTTTGTTGTCTGAAACCTATAGTTTGGGATGACTAGTTTGCTATTTTTTACTTTTCTGAGCTAGGTTTCTTAGCCGTTCATAGGTGAGTGTTGACTGAAACCTATGATTTGGGATATGTAGTTTGCTATTTCTGACTTTTCATAACCGGATTTCTTAGTCTTTCATAGGTGTGTGTTGTCTGAAACCTATGATTTGGGATGTGTGGGTTGCTATTTTTTGACTTTTCTGAGCTGGATTTCTTAGCCATTCTTAGGTGTGTGTTGACTGAAACCTATGATTTGGGATGGTTAATTTGCTATTTTTGACTTTTCTGAGCTAGATTTCTTAGCCTATCATATGTGTGTCCTTTCAGAAAATTATGATTTGGGAGGTGTAGTTTGCTTTTTGGACTTTTCAGAGCTAGGATTCTTAGTCACTCATAGGTGTTTGTTGTCTGAAACTTCGAGTTTGGGTTGAGTAGTTGGCTATTTCAGACTTTTCTGAGCTAAGGTTTCTTAGTATTTCGTAGGTGAATGCTGTCTGAAACTTATGATTTTGGGTATAGTATTTCGTAGGTGAATGCTGTCTGAAACTTATGATATGGGATATGTAAATTACTATTTCGGGCTTTTCTGAGTTTGATTTCTTAGTCTTTCATAGGTGTGTGATGTCTGAAACCTATGATTTGTGATGTGTAGTTTGCTATTTTAGACTTTTCTGAGCTATGTTTCTTTTACTTTCATAGGTATTTGTTGTCAGAAAATTATGATTTGGGGTGGATGGATTGCTACTTTTGACTTTTCTGAGCTAAGGTTTTCTAGTATTTCGTAGGTGAATGTTGTCTGAAACCAATAGTTTGGGATGGCTAGTTTCCTATTTTTGACTTTTTTGAGCTAGGTTTCTTAGTCTTTCGTTGGTGTGTGTTGACTGAAACCTATGATTTGGGATATGTAATTTGCTATTTCTGACTTTTCTGAGCTGGATTTCTTAGCCTTTCATAGGTGTGTGTTGACTGAAACATATGATTGGGATGAGTGGTTTGCTATTTTTGTCGTTTTTGAGCTATATTTGATAGCCTTTCATAGATGTGTGTTGTCTGAAACTAATGATTTGGGCTGTGTAGTTTGCTATTTTAACTTTTCATTGATATAATTATTATCCTTTCATAGGTGTGTCCTTTCAGAAAATTATGATTTGGGAGGTATAGTTTGCTTTTTGGACTTTCCAGAGCTAGGATTCTTAGTCACTCATAGGTGTTTGTTGTCTGAAACTTCGAGTTTGGGATATGTAAATTACTATTTCGGGCTTTTCTGAGTGGGATTTCTTAGTCTTTCATAGGTGTGTGTTGTCTGAAACCTATGATTTCGGATGGGTGGATTGCTACTTTTGACTTTTCTGAGTTGAATTTCTTAGCCATTCATAGGTGTTTGTTGTCTGAAACCTATAGTTTGGGATGACTAGTTTGCTATTTTTGACTTTTCTGAGCTAGGTTTCTTAGCTGTTCATAGGTGAGTGTTGTCTGAAACCTATGATTTGGGATATGTAAATTACTATTTCGGGCTTTTCTAAGCTAGATTTCTTAGTCTTTCGTTGGTGTGTGTTGTCTGAAACCTATGATTTGTGATGGATGGATTGCTACTTTTGACTTTTCTGAGCTGGATTTCTTAGCCTTTCAGAGGTGTGTGTTGTCTGAAACCTATAGTTTGGGATGTCTAGTTTGCTATTTTTGACTTTTCTGAGCTAGATTTCTTAGCCTTTCATAGGTGTGTCCTTTCAGAAAATTATGATTTGGGATATGTAAATTACTATTTCGGGCTTTTCTGAGTTCGATTTCTTAGTCTTTCATAGGTATGTGGTGTCTGAAACCTATAATTTAGGATGTGTGGGTTGCTATTTTTTTTAATTTTCAGAGCTGGATTTCTTAGCCGTTCATATGTGAGTGTTGTCTGAAACGTATGATTTGGGATGGTTAATTTGCTATTTCCGGCTTTTATTAGCTAGGTTTCATAGCCTTTCATAGGTGTATGTTGTCATAAAATTACGATGTGGGATGTATAGTTTGCTATTTGAACTTTTCAGAGCTAGGATTCTTAGTCCATCATAGGTGTTTGTTGTCTGAAACCAATAGTTTGGGATGACTAGTTTGCTATTTCAGACTTTTCTGAGCTAGATTTCTTAGCCGCTCATAGGAGTGTGTTGTCTGAAACTTATGATTTGGGATATGTAAATTACTTTTTCGGGCTTTTCTGAGTTGGACACTTCTAAATTTTTCCACACACGAAAACTTACACACACACACGTCAAAACTTACACACACAAAAGCTTAGACACACAAAAACTTACACACACACACACACAAAAACAAAAACACACACACAAAAACTAACACCCACACGCAAAAACTAACATGCACACAAAAACAAACATTTACAAAAATACTTACACACACACACTAAAACTTACACACACGAACAGAAACTTACACACACACACACAAAAACTTGCAAACACCCACGACAACTAACGCACACAGACACAAACACAAACACAAACAAACAAAAAACATACACATGGACACGAAAACTAACATGCACATAAAAACTTACATTCACACAGAAACTTACACACACACACACAAAATCTTACACGCACACACAACAACTGACACACACACACGAAAACTTACACACACACACGAAAACTTACACACACACACACACACAAAAACTTACACACACACACATGAAAACTTACACACACACACACGAAAACTTACACACACACGCCAAAACTTACACACACAAAAACTTACACACACACACACACACACAAAAACTTACACATGCACAAGAAAACACACATGCACACAAAAACTTACCATGCACACAAAAACAAACACACACACACACACACACACACACACACACAAAACTCACACACACACACACACACACACGAAAACTTACACACACACAAAAACTTACACACACACACACACACTCACACACAAACTTACACATGCACACGAAAACTTACATGCACACAAAAACTTAGGTTAGCTTAGGTTCACTTAGGTTAGCTTAGGTTAGGTGAGAGACAGGCAAAAAGTTAGGTGTATGATTAGGTTAGGTTAGGTTAGATTAAGTTAGGTTAGGTTAAGTTAGGTTAGGCTAGGTTAACCTACGTACGCTGCACGTACGTAGGCTAGCCTAGCCTAACCTAACTAACCTAACCTAACTATCTAACCTAACCTAATCATACACCTAACTTTTTGCCTGTCTCTCACCTAACCTAAGCTAACCTAAGTGAAGCGTACATGGGCTAGCCTAACCTAACTTAACCTAACCTAACTTAATCTAGTCTAACCAAACAATACTCGCCGGAAAAGGTTAGGTTAACTTATCATGAGCGCTCATGATAAGTTAACCTAACCTAACTTAAACAGTGAATTTCCACCATTCAGACTGGTGGACTGAGACCCCAATATTGAGCTAGTGGATTTCCACCATTCAGGCTGGTGGACTAAGACCCCAATTCTGAGCCAGTGAATTTCCACCGTTCAGGCTGGTGGACTGGCACCCCAATACTGAGCTAGTGGATTTCCACCATTCGGGCTGGTGGACTAAGACCCCAATTTTCCAACTCTTGCATTTCATGACAGAAATTCAAAATGAACTTCGAAAAATCAAGAGAATGTAACTGTGAGAAGGTAAAGCACAACAAGTCACAACTGAAATATTCCAACTCTTGCATTTCACGACAGAAATTCAAAATGAAATTTGAAAAATTAAGACAATGTAACTATGATATGGTAAGTGTGTGTAAGTTTTTGTGTGTGTGTAAGTTTTTGAGTGTGTGTGTGTAAGTTTTATTGTGTGTGAGTTAGTGTTCGTGTGTGTGTGTGTGTAAGTTTTTTTGTGTGTGTGTAATTTTTGGTGCGTGTGTGTAATTTTTTGTGTGTGTAAGTTTTTGTGTGCATGTAAGTTTTTGTGTGCATGTAAGTTTTTGCGTTTGGGTGTAAGTTCTTGTGTGTGTGTGTGTGTAAGTTTGTGTTTGTCTATGCTTTTTTGTGTGTTAGTTTTTTAGTGTGTTGTGAAAGTTTTCGTGTGTGTGTGTGTGTGTGTGTGTGTAAGTTTGTGTGTGATTGTAAGTTTTCGTGTGATTGTGTTAGTTTGTGTGTGTGTGTGTGTGTGTGTGTGTGTGTGTGTGTGTTTGTGTGTGTGTGTGTGTGTTAGTTTTTGTGTGTGTGTCAGTTTTTGTGTGTGTGTAAGTTTTTGTGAGTGTGTGTCAGTTTTTGTGTGTGTTTGTTAGTTTTTGTGTGCATGTAAGTTTTTGTTTTAATGTAAGTTTTTGAATGTGTGTGTAATTTTTTGTGTGTGTGTGTGTAATTTTTTGTGTGTGTCAGATTTTGTGTGTGGGTGTAAGTTTTTGTGTGTGTGTTTGTAAGTTTTTGTGTGTGGGTGTAAGTTTTTGTGTGTGTGTGTGTGTGTGTGTGTTTGTGTGTGTGTGTGTGTGTGTGTGTGTGTTTTTTTTTGTGTGTTTATGTTTTTGTGTGTGTGTGTGTTTTTTAGTGTGTGTGTTTGTCTTTTTTTTGTGTGTGTGTGTGTGTGTGTGTTTGTTAGTTTTTGTGGGTTTGTGTGTGAGTTTTTTGTTGTTTTCATGTGTAATTTTTTTTTGTTTTTTTTTGTTTGTGTGTTTGTGTGTGTTTGTGTAAGTTTTTTTGTGTGTAAGTTTTGGCGTGTGTGTGTAATTTTTCGTGTTTGTGTGTGTTTGTGTGAGTTTTGTGTGTGTGTGTGTTTGTTTTTGTTATTTTTTGTTTGAATGTTAGTTTTTGTGTTCATGTAAGTTTTAGTGTGAATGTGTAAGTTTGTGTGTGTGTGTGTGTGTGTAAGTTTTTGTGTGTGTGAAAGTTTTTGAGTGTGTGTGTGTGTTTTGTGTGTGTGTGTGTGTGTGTGTGAGTGTGTGTTTGTGTGTGTGTGTGTGTGTGTGTGTGTGTGTGTGTAAGTTTTTGTGTGCATTAAAGTTTTTGTGTGCATGTAAGTTTTTGTGTGCATGTGTAAGTTTTTGTGTGTGTGTGTGTGTGTAAGTTTTTGTTTGTATGTAAGTTTTGGAGTGTGTGTGTAAGTTTTCGTGTGTGTGTGTGTAAGTTTTCATGTGTGTGTGTGTAATTGTTTGTGTGTGTGTGTGTGTGTAAGTTTTAGTGTGTGTGTGTAAGTTTTCGGGTGTGTGTGTAAGTTTTTGTGTGTGCGTGTAAGATTTTGTGCGTGTGTGTAAGTTTTTGTGTGAATGTAAGTTTTTATGTGCATGTAAGTTTTCGTGTGCATGTGTAAGTTTTTTGTTTGTATGTGTGTGTGTGTCTGTGTATGTGTGCGTAAGTTTTTGTATGTGTGTGTAAGTTTTTGTGTGTGTGTGTGTGTAAGTTTTTGTGCGTGTGTGTAAGTTTTAGTGTGTGTGTAAGTTTTTGTGTAAATGTAAGTTTTTTTGTGCATGTAATTTTTTGAGTGTGTGTGTAAGTTTTTGAGTGTGGTTGTAATTTTTTTTTTGTGTGTGTGTGTAAGTTTTTGTGTGTCTAAGCTTTTGTGTGTGTAAGTTTTGACGTGTGTGTGTGTAAGTTTTCGTGTGTTGAAAAATTTAGAAGTGTCCAACTCAGAAAAGCCCGAAAACGTAATTTACATATCCCAAATCATAAGTTTCAGACAACACACTCCTATGAGCGACTAAGAAATCTAGCTCAGAAAAGTCTGAAATAGCAAACTAGTCATCCCAAACTATTGGTTTCAGACAACAAACACCTATGATGGACTAAGAATCCTAGCTCTGAAAAGTTCAAATAGCAAACTACACATCCCAAATCGTAATTTTCTGCCAACATACACCTATGAAAGGCTATGAAACCTAGCTAATAAAAGCCGGAAATAGCAAATTAACCATCCCAAATCATAAGTTTCAGACAGCACTCACCTATGAACGGCTAAGAAATCCAGCTCAGAAAAGTTAAAAAAATAGCAACCCACACATCCCAAATCATAGGTTTCAGACAACACATACCTATGAAAGACTAAGAAATCCAACTCAGAAAATCCCGAAATAGTAATTTACATATCCCAAATCATAATTTTCTGAAAGGACACACCTATGAAAGGCTAAGAAATCTAGCTCAGAAAAGTCAAAAATAGCAAACTAGTCATCCCAAACTATAGGTTTCAGACAACAAACACTTATGAAAGGCTAAGAAATACAGCTCAGAAAAGTCAAAAGTAGCAATCCATCCATCACAAATCATAGGTTTCAGAGACCACACACCAACGAAAGACTAAGAAATCTAGCTTAGAAAAGCCCGAAATAGTAATTTACATACCCCAAATCATAGGTTGCAGACAACACTCAACTATGAACGGCTAAGAAACCTAGCTCAGAAAAGTCAAAAATAGCAAACTAGTCATCTCAAACTATAGGTTTCAGACATCAAACACCTATGAAAGGCTAAGAAAACCATCTCATAAAAGTCAAAATTAGCAACACACACATCACAACTCATAGGTTTCAGACAACACACACCTATGAAAGACTAGGAAAGCATACTCCGACAAGCCCGAAATAGTAATTTACATATACCAAACACGAAGTTTCAGACAACAAACACCTATGAGTGACTAAGAATCCTAGCTCTGACAATTCCAAAAAGCAAACTATACCTCACAAATCATAATTTTCTGAAAGGACACACCTATGAAAGGCTAAGAATCATAGTTCTGAAAAGTTCAAATAGCAAACTACACATCCCAAATCATTAGTTTCAGACAACACACAACTATGAACGGCTATGAAATCTATCTCAAAAAATACAAAAATAGCAAACCACTTATCTCAATCATATGTTTCAGTCAACACACCTATGAAAGGCTAAGAAAGCCAGCTCAGAAAAGTCAGAAATAGTAAATTACATATCTCAAATCATAGGTTTCAGGCAACACACAGCAATGAAAGACTAAGACCCCTAGCTCAGAAAAGTCAAAAATAGGAAACTACCCATTCCAAACTATTGGTTTCAGACAACATTCACCTACGAAATACTAGAAAACCTTAGCTCAGAAAAGTCAAAAGTAGCAATCCACCCATCCCAAATCATAATTTTCTGACAACACATACCTATGAAAGGCTAAGAATCCTAGCTCAGAAAAGTCGAAAATAGCAAACTACACATCCCAAATCATAGGTTTCAGACATCACACACCTATGAAAGACTAAGAAATCCAACTCAGAAAAGCCCGAAATAGTAATTTACATATCCCATATCATAAGTTTCAGACAGCATTCACCTAGGAAATACTATACCCCAAATCATAAGTTTCAGACAGCATTCACCTACGAAATACTAAGAAACCTTAGCTCAGAAAAGTCTGAAATAGCCAACTACTCATCCCAAACTCGAAGTTTCAGACAACAAACACCTATGAGTGACTAAGAATCCTAGCTCTGAAAAGTCCAAAAAGCAAACTACACCTCCCAAATCATAATTTTCTGAAAGGACACACATATGATAGGCTAAGAAATCTAGCTCAGAAAAGTCAAAAATAGCAAATTAACCATCCCAAATCATAGGTTTCAGTCAACACACACCTACGAATGGCTAAGAAATCAAGCTCAGAAAAGTCAAAAAATAGCAACCCAAACATCCCAAATCATAGGTTTCAGACAACACACACCTATGAAATACTAAGAAATCCGGTTATGAAAAGTCGGAAATAGCAAACTACATATCCCAAATCATAGGTTTCAGTCAACACTCACCTATGAACGGCTAAAAAACCTAGCTCAGAAAAGTTAAAAATAGCAAACTAATCATCCCAAACTATAGGTTTCAGACAACAAACACCTATGAAAGGCTAAGAAACCTAGCTCAGAAAAGTCGAAAATAGCAAACTACACATCCCAAATAATAGGTTTCAGACACTACACACCTATGAAAGACTAAGAAACCTAGCTCAGAAAAGCCCGAAATAGTAATTTCCATATCCCAAATCATAAGTTTCAGACAGCATTCACCTACGAAATACTAGAAAACCTTAGCTCAGAAAAGCCTGAAATAGCCAACTACACATCCCAAACGCGAAGTTTCAGACAACAAATACCTATTAAAGGCTAAGAAATCCAGCTCAGAAAAGTCGAAAAAGCAAACTACACATCCCAAATCATAGGTTTCAGACACCACACACCTATGAAAGACTAAGAAATCCAACTCAGAAAAGTCAAAAATAGCAAATTAACCATCCCAAATCATAGGTTTCAGTCAACACACACCTACGAATGGCTAAGAAATCCAGCTCAGAAAAGTAAAAAAAAAATAGCAACCCACACATCCCAAATCATAGGTTTCAGACACCACACACCTACGAAAGACTAAGAAATCCGGTTTTGAAAAGTCGGAAATAGCAAATTACATATCCCAAATCATAGGTTTCAGACAACACTCACCTATGAACGGCTAAGAAACCTAGCTCAGAAAAGTCAAAAATAGCAAACTAGTCATCCCAAACTATAGGTTTCAGACAACAAACACCTATGAAAGGCTAAGAAATCCAGCTCAGAAAAGTCAAAAGTAGCAATCCACCTATCCCAAATCATTGGTTTCAGACAACACACACCTATGAAAGACTAAGAAATCCAGCTCAGAAAAGTCAAAAATAGCAAACTACATATCCCAAATCATCGGTTTCAGTCAACACACACCAACGAAAGACTAAGAAACCTAGCTCAGAAAAAGTCAAAAATAGCAAACTACTCATCCCAAACTATTGGTTTCAGACAACATTCACCTACGAAATACTAGAAAACCTTAGCTCAGAAAAGCCTGAAATAGCAAACTATACATCCAAAATCATTATTTTCTGACAACGCATACCTATGAAAGGCTAAGAAATCCAGCTCAGAAAAGTCGAAAATAGCAAACTACACATCCCAAATCATAGGTTTCAGACACCACACACCTATGGAAGACTAAGAAATCCAACTCAGAAAAGTCAAAAATGGCAAACTACATATCCCAAATCATAAGTTTCAGTCAACACACACCAACGAAAGGCTAAGAAACCTAGCTAATAAAAGCATGAAATATCAAACTACTAATCCCAAAATATTTTTTTAAGACAACATTCACCTAGTAAATACTAGTAAACCTTAGCTCAGAAAAGCCTGAAGTAGCAAACTACACATCCCAAATCATAGGTTTCAGACAACACATATCAACGAAAGACGGGTGCTCGGGGAGAGCCTTTGAGGGTCTGTGGGTCCCTTGAGGGTTGGTGGTCCTTTGGGAGCTCGGGGGGACCTTTGGGGGCCGGGGGATGGGCTTTGGGGGTCCGGGGATGGCATTTGGGGGTCTGGGTGGGCCTTTGGGGTGCCGGGAGGGCCTTTGGGTGCCTGGGGGACATTTGGGGACCGGTGGAGGGCCTTTGGGACCCCGTTGGTCCTTTGGGAGCTCGATGTGCCTTTGGGGGGCCCGGGGATGGCATTTGGGGGTCTGGGTGGGCCTTTGGGGCGCCGGTGGCCCTTTGGGAGCTTGGGGGGCCTTTGAGTGTCCGGGGGGACAGTTGGGAGCCTGGGGGACATTTGGGGCCTGGGGATGGCCTTTGGGGGTCTGGGTGGGCCTTTGGGGGACCGGTGGAGGGCCTTTGGGAGTTTGGGGGGCTTTGAGGACCGGGGCTTCCTTCGGGGTTGGGGTAGGAGGATTGGAACCCTTTGGGGTTGGGTTAGAGGACCTCACAACACTGTTCAAATGAAACTTGTGTATTATAACGACCACACTCAAAACCTCTTCTAAAATCTCTTCAAAAATCTTCTTTTAAAATGTCTCTATCTGTTTCGCCGAAATAGTTCCATAACCGGTCAAAACAGTTTCGCCCAAATTATCCCTAAACGTAAATTCAGCGTGTTCCTTTGTTATTGGCATCTCTGCGCTAACGCATTTCAAATTAATAAGAAACCTGATTCCAGCGCTAAAACAATTCATCGCTAAGATGTTTCTTGCCTAATTGTTTCCGTGGCCTTTGGTTATCAATATTCTTTGGAGTTCGACCAAAAGAGTTGTCCCCGAGGCAAAGACATTAATGATTTGGATCTATTCCTGGAGAAATGTTTCTAGGCGAAAATTTTTAAAGTCTGACAGATGATGTCATTGATTGATTGATCTGTCAAGAAAGGGAAATTAATTTGTTGTTTCTAAGGGGAATTATTGATTCACGATAGGTGAATTGAGGTCGATAGCACAGGTGTTCCAAGGTCGATGTTGTTGTAAGTGCACGCTCTCAGCGAATGTCAAGGTCGATGTTGTTGTTGTTGACACACTTTGATTACGCAATCAAGTTCTCGGAAATTCACTTCCCCCTCGAGTCCTAGATCAATAACATTGTTCCCGTTAGAATTCAATGCGCATGTGCAACCTTCGCCCCGGAGTTATTACACATAGAAACATCAAATAAATCGACCTTGGAAAAAGAGGTCATTGACCCCCTTAACCACGTGTTCTCCCTAGGGAGGCTATGCCCATATATGGGGTGCAAAAAAGTTATAGGTGGCAGCAGGGGTGAGGGGTGGCGCCTCCTGACCCCTCTCTACTGCAGTGAACTTTTCATATCATATTCCCGTGATCTACCAGCAGCTTTAGAAAGCCAGGTACGATTTATCTTAGAGGGTCAAGAAATTCAGTATTGACAAAGACAGGTTTTAAATTCTACAATATTGAATCATTATAATCAGGCTAGCCTAGTTTTGGAGAGGAAGTTTATTTTAAATTTAATTTACCGGCTATGATTTTATGTCGATGGATTCAGCTTAGGACGAATTGCCTTCCAATCCAGAGCTGACAAAAGGTGTTTGACAAAAAGATAGTTGATCCTGAATGGCGGTATGTGTGTCAAATTTGTAAAGATGAGGCGGAAGGTTTGGACCATTTTTTCGGGAAGTACCCGGTGCTCGCTGATTGAAGGGAAAAATACTTACTTGGGATTGTTTTGCTGCTTCCTGGTATTTTACAAAACAGTAACACAACCACAATATTTCATGTTGGTATTTACATAGATAAAGGCTTAGAAAGAAGGAACAGTTTATACAATTAATTATCAACTATTTTATGGAATTACAATCATTTTCTTGTTAAATTACCATTAGGTATTTTTATGCTATGTATTATGTTTCTATGTGCTTTGTAATTTGTTCTGTTGGTGATTTCTTTGTTTTTTATAAATTTTTGTGTATATATGACTCTTGGGCTTTTGAAATACACAATCTACCTGTATCCATCTATCTTATTCATTGCCAAAATGGTTTTAAAAGCCGCATATTGGTCTTTCGTTAGGAAGGACTTACTTATAGATCCACCTTAATAGATTTCTCTGGATAAAGAAAGTTCTTTTGAAAATCTGCAGTCACGGCTCAGCAGGTTAAGTTTTTCTCTTGGTCTGTTGACTTTTAATGGAAGATCAGAAAATTATGCACTTTGCATTGGGAAGTGAGCTGTTATCAATCACCAGCTGAAGATCCTTTTTTTCTCCGTTTGACCTATGTAGTTCCATTTAAAACAAAAGCTTTCCTACACTTAGAAAGAAATTCAAACTCTCCATGGGATTAGATTGATTAAATGCAAAATTCTAGAGTGGATGAACTTCTACAGCGTGAAGAATCACTGGCGCCGTTTCACAGTCTACAAAGTAATTTTTTGCTTTTTCCTCACAATTTAATGCTTTTAGTTGACAGCTGACTAGAAACAAGTGTTGTTCACACAATGCATGTAGCAGCGAGTAGAAACAGTAAAATCGAACATAAAATTTTACGCTTTTTTTTTCTTTCATGCCTACTTTTATAGTACGCAGTATGGCCGCAAACCAAAAAAATTCCCCATTGCTTCGCGATAAAGGCGAGTTGGACAGTCGAACTAAAGGACTGGACAGTCAAGTTAGACTGATGGTTTGTACTGAGATGAAACCACCTTATGCCAGAAGATTATAAGATTTAAAGTAACTTATTTTTCCCCAAAACAAACTATGAGCAATTACTCCCATTTTTTTTTTATGGAAAGTAATCTTTGTTTCCGAATCGGTAGTTTAATACTGAAGGACAATAAAGCTTAATTTTTTATTTTGTAGAAATTATAATTAGATTTTGGTATCTTAAGAAATTACTGACATAGAGGGACAAAAACAGAGCGATAGAAATAAAATCAAGTGCCAGGAATACAAAAATCATTATTTGTATTTTTTTTTGTTCATGGTCTGAGAGAACAAGAACTTAGTGAACAAAGGGTCAGGTACTACTATCAATGACTAGTCAATGCACCATTGTGACAACTGAGGCCAAAGTAACTGTTACTGATCCTCCTTCACAGTATCGTCAATTGGATGGGGAGGTAGGGAGCAAGTGAGCACATACCCTCTTAGATTCCCTTTACCCTTAGATTTTGTTACCACGAACTGTTTGATTAAGAATCTTTGCCTAATTCTGATTAAAAAAAGGTACAAAACGCCAGTTTTATTCCTAAAAAGTAAGTGGTTGAGAAGGGGTGGCCAAGGGTGCTTATTGGCTAAATTTCACTTCCCGTCATACACACCTAATTTACTAAAAATTTCAGTTTTAAACAAGGTGCAACAAGACCATCTTCTAGACTGTGTGTGTGAGAATGGGCCAGTCGTATAATTTGGATTCTATACCCTTGTGGCTGAGTGTGTCATGACTTTTCTAGATACATGTCTTTCCTACCTTTTGAGTATTTTGAGGAAAGGGTCTATTCCAAAATGTACGTCCGATACTTTATGGGTACAGTATACGTTCGGGACTGGGGTAGAAAAACACAGAAAGTATGCTGTTTACCCTTGTAGCTTTTAATATGGACATAATAAAGAATATTTAAAAGGAAAATAATTCGGGAGCAAATGATCCCCCTGTCAGGTCTCTAGAACCATCTATTCTATATGGAGTTGATAGGACGTACGATAAATAGAACAATAGATGGAAACAATAAATAGGAGACGCGTCACCCTTTATTTATTCAACGTTACTGTGTAGGTTCTGACAAAAAAAATTCTTTAACAGCGTCTGTTCAGGATAATACAGCCGAAAAGATTGCCTTCCAAAGGCCGTATCCAGGGTGGGGGTTATGGGGTTCGAGCTCCCCGGAAACGTTTGTCTGATTCGTAAAAACGTAACAAAAGTGGACATAAACAAACTTTGTATGCCTTTTTTGAGATTTTTTGTGTAAAACCCCCTTCGAAAAATCCTGGGTACGGCCTTGTTGTCCCCACTTCAGATTTAGATAAAAATATTTTTGCCATCTACCCTTAATTTAGTGAATTAACGATATTTCCTCTTCACCTCACTTCATTGAGAGTTTCATTTGTTACTCCCTCTCCCGAAGTTGTGACCCGCTTTAAGTATTTCTGTATGACGTCTATCCATCCTATTCAAGGATATCCTACTTTTCGCTTTGCATCAGCTGCATTACCAAACATTATGATTTCTTTTATCAGCCTATCGTTTTTCATCCAACAAACATAGCCTAATAATTTCAACTTTTATAATTAATTAAAAAACTTTTTCAACAAAATAAGTTATTAAAAAAAGTAAAGAACTCCATTAAACCAAAATGAACACAAATAGAATCAAATAATCTACCAAGAATACAACTACCACAAATGAGTATCATAGGCAGCGCAATCGCACTGCCTAAGTAAAGAATAATGTTGGCACAATGTATTATTTTTTGTTTTTGTCCATACCAGGGCACTTCGTATCAAAGGAGTTGTCGTAGAAACTTGGAAAAGGGCTCATTCGATTGGAAATTGAAACGGCTAGTGCCCTTTTTGATAGTCGAAGATGATTGGAAGGCAACTAACACCCCTTCCACGCCCACGTAAAGAGATTGGAAGGCAACTAACACCCCTTCACGCCTACCATATCCCTAAACACATCAAATCAAAATTTTGAGATAGCCATTTTGTTAAATGTAGTTGATTTCCAGATTAAAATTATTTTCTTGACCAGGACACTCCCCCAAAGCCCTTAGGGCAAGGGTTTTAAGTTATGCCCTGGGGGCATATAAGAACGATGTTGGCACAATGTATTATTTGTTATTTCTTTTCCTTTAGACCAGGGCCCTTGTATCAAAAAAGTTGTCGTAGAAACTTGGAAAAGGGCACATTCAATTTGAAATTGGAGTGGCTTGTGCCCTTTTTAGTAGTTGAAAGTGATCGTAAGGCAACTAATACCCCTTCCACGCCCACCATTTCCCAAAACACATCCAATCAAAACGAGATAGCCATTTTGTTCAGCGTAGTTCATTTCCAGATAGAAATTATGTTTTTGAGCAGGACACTCCCCCACAGCCCTCAGGGAAAGCTTTTAAGTTATACCCTGGGGGCATATAAGGTTTTTATAGAAATCGTTGTCGTAGAAACTTCAAAAAAGGCTCATTTGATTGGAAATTCAAGGACTGTTAAAAAGTGCCCTTTTTAATAGTCGAAAGTGATTGGAGGGCAAGTAAACCCCCTCTCACGCCCAACATTTCCCCAAAAACACCCAATCGAAATTCTAAGATAACCATTTTGTTCAACGTAGTTTAAAATTCTGGAAATTATACCTTTGAGCAGGAAAGTCCCCCACGGTCTTCAGGGCAAGGGTTATAAGTTATGCCCTGGAGGAATATAAGGTTTTTATTGAAAGCTTTGTCGTAGAAACTTGAAAAAGAGCTCATTCGATTAGAAATTCAAAGTGCTAGTGCCATTTTTAAAAGTCGAAAGTGATTGGAGGGCAACTAGCCCCCATCATTTATCCAAACACATCCAATCAAAATTTTGAGATAGCCATTTTATTCAGTGTGGTTGCAAGTTCTGGAAATTAGGCCTTTGAGGACGACATTCCCTCCACTTCAGAGCCCTCAGGGCAAGGGTTACAAGTTATGTCCTGGGGGCATAAAAGGTTTTATTGAAAGCTTTGTCGTAGAAACTTGAAAAAGGGTGCATTCGAATGGAAATTCAAAGGGCTAGTGCCCTTTTCAATAGTCGAAAGTAATTGAAGGAGAACTAACCCCCCTTTCATGCCCACCTTTTCCCCAACCACTTCCAATCAAAGTTTTTAGATAGCCATTTTGTTCAACGTAGTTGAAAGTTTTGAAAATTAGGTCTTTAAGGATGACAATACCCCCACAGTCCTCAGGGCAAGGGTTGTAAGTTATGCCCCGGGGGCATATAAGGTTTTTATAGAAAGCGTTGTCGTAGAAACTTCAAAAAGGGCTTATTAGATTTGAAATTGGCTAGTGCCCTTTTTAATAGTTGAAAATGATTGGAGGGCAACTAATCCCTCTCTCACGACCACGATTTCTCCAAACACATACAATCAAAATTTTGAGATAGCCATTTTTTCTACGTAGTTGTAAGTTCTGGAAATTGTGTCTTTGTGGATGACATCCCCCCCACAGCCCTCAGGGCAAGGGTTGTAAGTTGTGCCCCAGGGGCATATGATGTTTTTATAGAAAGAGTTGTCGTAGAAACTTCAAAAAGGGCTCATTCGATTTGAAATTGAAACGGGTAGAGCCCTTTTTAATGGCGAAAGTTACTGAAGAGCAACTAACAGCCCTTACACGCCTACCATTTTTCCAAATAAATACACTCAAAGTTTAAAGATATTCATCTTGTTCAACGTAGTTGAAATTTCTGGAAATTAGGTCTTTGAGGATGAAAACCCTCCCCCCCACACCCTCAGGGCAAAGGTTGTAAGTTATGCCCAGGGGGCATATAAGCTGTTTATAGAAAGCGTTGTCGTAGAAACTCAAAAAGGGCGCATTCGATTGGAAATCGAAAGGCCTATTGCCCTTTTTAATAGTCGAAAGTAGTTGGATGGCTTGAAATTTTTATCAAAAAGATCGATGCTGGTATAATGTATTATTATTTCTTTTTTTTTTTGTTTAGACCAGGGCACTTCATATCAAAGGAGTTGTCGTCAGAACTTCGAAAAGGGCTGATTCAATTGAAAATAGAAAGGGCTAGTGCTTTTTTAATAGTCGGAAGTGATTGGGGGGGGGAGGCAACTAGTCCCATTTTGTATACTGGAGAAAAATTTTCAGCAATTTTTAACAACATACACCCTCTTAAAAATCTGGACACAAATAGTTGTGTTTAATTTAGTTTCAAACCTCCTCTAGTTGACCTGAAATAGAAAACTTGATACCATTCGCAAAAACATCTGTTTACTTTCTTTGATAGCTTGGATACACTTAATCTATTTTGATTTGGTTAAATTTTAACAGCAGAAGTAGCCCCCAAAGTTTGAAGATAATACCCTCACTCGTTCTTAGGATACTGCTGAGATGCCTTATTTGGAATCAGCATTAACACAGTACATTTTGATTTAATCTTAAGGAAACATTTAGTTTTTAAACATAATGGGCAAATGAATGTGCATTGTCAGTTTAATATACGTATACTGATATTTAGTAATCAAAATGTTAATATTATTTGATTTATTAAAGTAATAAAAGCAAAAATATTTATATATTTTTTCAGAAGAGTGCAAATTATGTTCTGGCCTTGGGAAGACCTAGGGGTTTCGAGCCCTACTCAAGTTAATTTCTGCTCGTTTTCAGTTTCACTCGGTTATTTATTTTAATTTCTGTTCGTTTTGGGTTTATTTATTGATGTTGATTTTTGGTAGTTTCGCGCTTGGTAGATTATTTGATTTTATTTTTGCTCAATTTTTGCTTAATGGAGTTCTATACTTTTCTTTGAAAAACTTATTTTGTGGAAAAAGTTTTTTTTAATTAATTCTAATACAACAGCCCTTGTGTTTCAGCGGTCGTTCTTAAAGAATTGGGACAAAAAGTAAACCTTTAGCGTAAAGGGCCAGGAGTTGAAAAGGCGGCAGTCCCCCTCATTTACGCGATAATTCTTGTTCATTTTAATCTTCAATGGGCTATTACTCCTTACTTTCAGTTAAAGGAATTTGTTTTTTCTTATTTAATTTTTATTGTTTTTCAAATTATACCCAGGCCTAACCAAGATGTGACGTTGGCTATCGGCCCAATCGTCCAGCGTTTTCTTACTGTTAAATTGTCAACATTATGAATTGATTAGCAGCCCCCCCCCCCTCTGTCAGTTTTTCTGCTTAAGTAACACACAAACACACAACAAAATTTCAATATATAGTCAAAACATTCGATAAACAGTAGTTTTGTTGAAAAGATTCTTATTAGTATTTTTACTTCAGCACTTTGGGTGGACGAAAAGGGGTATTATTGTTCACATGGATGAAAATTAAGCATGACTTTGGATATTCTACACACCTGAAGCGATCGCAACCTCTGTAGTACGGTTCTATAATGTTTTAATATATTGTATAATTATGTTTAAATACATTGAAAATATGTATGTAAATAGGAAAAGAGAAATATGGCAGATAGTTGGGATTGGTTGACTACAATCTCATGTTCAAGTTATTTAAATATGGTACTATTTTTCACAACACATGTCAGTGATTGAATCTGTCCATGATTGAGATACTTCAATTTTAAGATCCTTTGTTCAAGATTGGGCAGTAGCCTGTTTTCCAAGATTAGAGTTAAGCTAAAAATTTGTAATTGCAATCAGGTCTCTACTAATAACTGTCTGAGCATTTCAAATAGTTACCATTGTATAATGGGTGAAATATTCAAACTAATGAAATACTAATCAAGAAAACTTAGACAGAATTAGTGGAGACAAAATAATTTTCCAGGTGGCATAACAGATATAACTATTGAGATGGTGATTAGGAAAACCTGCATTTGTAGTTTCCTTTCCATTCATTTCTGTCGATGTCTGAAATAGGTCCCAGTCCTGTAATTAAACACCTCCTAGTCTGCAGTAGAGTCCTATATTCCATTTCTATAGCACTATGTTCCTTCCTATGCTATTCTGGGGGTTTATGTTCCTTCCTGTGCTATTCTGAGGGTTTATGTTCCTTCCTATGCTATTCTGGGGGTTTATGTTCCTTCCTATGCAATTCTGAGGGTTTATGTTCCTTCCTATGCTATTCTGAGGGTTTATGTTCCCTCCCATGCTATTCTGGGGGTTTATGTTCCTTCCTATGCTATTCTGAGGGTTTATGTTCCCTCCCATGTTATTCTAAGGGTTTATATTCCCTCCCATGCTATTTTAAGGGTTTATGTTCCCTCCCATGCTATTCTAAGGGTTTATGTTCCTTGGCACCTGTGAGAAAAAGGGTTAAAGTGATTAGCACTTACGAGCGGGGATTCCCCGCTGGTTTTTTTTTTAAATCGAAAACTAGAGATTGTCAAAGAGATTGTCAAATTGCGTATATAGGAATTGTTTTGATTGACATTTTTGCAAAAAGGGATAAGGAATTCGAAAATTGGACACTATGAACGATATTAATTAATGTTTTGAAAAATAGGAGTGTGATTGATTCTAATTAGTGATTGGATAATTTTTTAACAAGAAATGGCTGAAAAGTATTTTGGGGGAGATGGGATGATTGTGTACTGTATAATACACAAGTGATGTTTGGACAGTGTGGTCAACTGTTGCCTGATTCCGTGTGGTTTTTCTTTACTTACTGCTCATTAAAAACGAAATTTTTGTGTTAAATAAGTAGTTCTTGTATCTTTTAAAAGAGCTTTACGGGGTTTGAGAGACTCGGTTGCCTGATTCCGTGTGGTTTTTCTTTACTTGGTGCCTTTTAAAAGAGCTTTACGGGGTTTGAGAGACTCGGTTGCCTGATTCCGTGTGGTTTTTCTTTACTTGGTGCCTTTTAAAAGAGCTTTACGGGGTTTGAGAGACTCGGTTGCCTGATTCCGTGTGGTTTTTCTTTACTTGGTGCCCATTAAAAACGAAATTTTTGTGTTAAATAAGTAGTTCTTGTATCTTTCAAAGAGCTTTACGGGGTTTGAGAGACTCTATTGCCTGATTCCGTGTGGCTTTTCTTTACTTGGTGCCCATTAAAAACGAAAGTTTTGTGTTAAATAAGTAGTTCTTGTATCTTTTAAAAGAGCTTTACGGGGTTTGAGAGACTCGGTTACCTGTGCCGGTCGTTTTTTTCTTGTCCTGCTATCCTTAAAAAACAAAATTTTTGTGTTAACTAATTCGGTCATTCACATTTTAAAAGGGATCCAATGGGTTTGAAAGACTTGTCTTTCTTCGGACGTGTTGTTTTTCTTGAATATCTGCCCATTAGTAACAAAATTTGTGCGTTAAATAAGTGGTTTTTGTTTCTTTTAAAACAGCTTTAAGGTGTTTGAGAGACTCTGTTGCCTGATTCCGTGTGGTTTTTCTTTACTTGGTGCCCATTAAAAACGAAATTTTTGTGTTAAATAAGTAGTTCTTGTATCTTTTAAAAGAGCTTTATGGGGTTTGAGAGACTCAGTTGCCTGATTCCATGTGGTTTTTCTTTACTTGGTGCCCATTAATAACGAAATTTTTGTGTTAAATAAGTAGTTCTTGTATCTTTTAAAAGAGCTTTACGGGGTTAGTGACTGGGTTGCCTGATTCCGTGTGGTTTTTCTTTACTTGGTGCCCATTAAAAACGAAATTTTGTGTTAAATAAGTAGTTCTTATATCGTTTAAAAGAGCTTTACGGGGTTTGAGAGACTCTGTTGCCTGATTCCGTGTTGTTTTTATTTACTTGGTGCCCATTAAAAACGAAACTTTTGTGTTAAATAAGTAGTTCTTGTATCTTTTAAAAGAGCTTTACGGGGTTTGAGTGACTCGGGTGCCTGATTCCATGTGTTTGTGCTTTACTTTGTGCACATTAATAACGAAATTGTTGTGTTAAATAAGTAGTTTTTGTATCTTTTAAAAGAACTTTACGGGGTTTGAGAGACTCGGTTAGCTGATTCCGTGTGGTTTTTCTTTACTTGGTGCCCATTAAAAACGAAATTTTTTGCGTTAAATAAGTAGTTCTTGTATGTTTTAAAAGAGCTTTACGGGTTTGAGAGACTCTGTTGCCTGATTCCGTGTGGTTTTTCTTTACTTGGTGCCCATTAAAAACTAAATTTTTGTGTTAAATAAGTAGTTCTTGTATCTGTTAAAAGAGCTTTACGGGGTTTGAGATACTCGGTTGCCTGATTCCGTGTGGTTTTTCTTTACTTGGTGCCCATTAATAACGAAATTTTTGTGTTAAATAAGTATTTCTTGTATCTTTTAAAAGATCTTTACGGGGTTTGAGAGACTCTGTTGCCTGATTCCGTGTGGGTTTTTCTTTACTTGGTGCACATTAAAAGCGAAATTTTTGTGTTAAATAAGTAGTTCTTGTATCTTTTAAAAGAGCTTGACGGGGTTTGATAGACTTTGTTGCCTGATTCATTTTGGTTTTTCTTTACTTGGTGCCCATTAAAAACTAAATTTTTGTGTTAAATAAGTAGTTTTTGTATCTGTTAAAATAGCTTTACGGGGTTTGAGAGACTCGGTTGCATTGTATTTTCCATAATTTTCTTACAAAAAACTATAGTTTACGGCCAAAAACCCTTATTAGCTCAGATTTTATAGAAATAGTTTTATTTTTCGATCCAAAAATAGACTAAAGTTTCAGATTTGAACCAGAGAATTGTATTTTCCATAATTTTCTTACATCTTTGGAAGTAATTAACGATAACAAACATGTGTTCGACCAGATGAGTTTTTGAAAGCACATTCAGCATGGCGTTCGCTATTTTTTTTTTTATCATGAACCCTTTAGAGACCAATTTGATCAACTTGGAGAAAGTTCAAATAGAATTGTTACTGATATTTATATTAGTGCGTAAATTACAAACTGACAAAAAATATCCAGAACTTTTTGTTCTTATAGCCTTGACTTTGAAGACATTTCTTCATCTTAATTGGCTTTTAAAATATCATGCAAAATAAAACTAGCCAAACCGTCGTTGCTTTGTCGAATTTTTAGCAAACAAAAGGATTGTAACACCTGATTGGCTCGTTTGTATGTAATTTCAAGCCAGCAAAAAGAACGAAACGTCTTTGAGTCACATTTTTTAAAAAGTAAATTCGATGTTTCTCTGATTCAATCCCAACGTCCCCCTGCTCTGAGTGTTGAAAATTATTTTACGACATTATTTTAGTTTTTTTTTCGTGCCCCAAACAATTTTTTTTATCATGAACCCTTTAGAGATCAATTTGATCAACTTGGAGAAAGTTCAAATAGAATCGTTACTGATATTGATATTAGTGCGTAAACTACAAACTGACAAAAATATCCAGAACTTTAATTTAGGTCGTATGATAAATTTAATTTTTTTTTTAATGCAGTAGTTTTTAGTAAGGACACTCGATTTCCTAATAATGTTTGTTACAAACTTTTACCTTGAGCATCGATGTTTTTAGCAGAATTTCAAAAGGATCGTTCATAAGTGCTGGCGTATCTGATAAAATAATTTAGGTCGTATGATAAATTTAATTTTTTTTTTAATTCAGTAGTTTTTTTTAGTAAGGACACTAGATATCCTAAAAGTGTCTGATTCAAAATTTTAACTTAAGAATCGATGTTGTTAGAAGAATTTCAAAAGGATCATTTATGAGTGCTGGCGTATCTGATGAAATAATTTAGGTCGTATGATCAATTTAGTAAGGATACTCGATATCCTAAAAGTGTCTGATTCAAACTTTTACCTTGAGCATCGATGTTGTTAGCAGAATTTCAAAAGGATCGCTTATGAGTGCTGGCGTATCTGATGAAGTAATTTAGGTCGTATGATAAATTAAATTTATTTTTTAATTGTAAATTTAATTTATGAAAAAAAATTTAGACGGGGTTACGTGCGCGCACGTAACCCCGTCTAAAATTTTTTTTTCATAATTTCCTGAATTAAATTTCTGTATTGTGTATCCTGTCTGTGCATGTGTCGTCTCAATGTGTGTGTAATCTCTGTGGGTGTTTTGTCTCTGTGTATGTGTTGTGTCTGTGTGTGTTTTGTCTCTGTGTGTGTGTGTCGTCTCTGTGTCTGTGTCGTCTCGATGTGTGTGTCGTCTCTATGTGTGTGCGTGTCGTATCTGTGTGTTTGTCCTCTCTGTGTGTGAGTCGTCTCTTTGTGTTTGTCGTCTCTGTCTGTGTGTGTGTCGTCTCTGTGCGTTTGTCCTCTCTGTTTGTGAGTCGTCTCTTTGTGTCTGACGTCCATGTGTGTTTGTCCTCTCTGTGTGTGAGTCGACTCAGTGTGTGAGTCGCCTCTATGTTTGTGTCGTCTCTGTGAGTGTCTCGTCTCTTTTTGTGTTTCGTATCTGTGTGTCGTCGCTTTGTGTGTGTTGTATCCGTGTGTTTGTCGTCTCTCCATGTGTATGTGTCGTCTCTCTATGTGTGTCGTGTCTGTGTGTTTGTCGTCTCTGTGTGTTTGTCGTCTCTATGTGTAAGTCTTCTCTTTGTGTGTTTCGTATCTGTGTGTGTCGTCTCTGTGTGTGTTGTATCTGTGTGTTTGTCGTCTCTCCGTGTGTGTGTGTCGTCTCTCTATGTGTGTCGTCTCTGTGTGTTTGACGTCTCTGTGTGTTTGTCGTGTCTATGTGTAAGTCGTCACTTTGAGTGTGTCATCTCTGTGTGTTTGTCGTCTCTGTGTGTGTGTGTGTATGTGTGTCGTCTCTGTGTGGATGTCGTCTCTGTGTGTGTCTTCTCTCTGTGTGTTGTCGTCTCTGTGTGTGTGTCGTCTCTGTGTGTGCGCATGTGTGTGTGTGTGTGCGTGTGTTGTCTCTGTGTGCGTGTTGTCTCTGTGCTTGTTGTCTTTGTGTGTATGTGTCGTCTCTGTGCGTGTATCGTCTCTATGTGTGTTTCGTATCTGTGTGTGTGTCGTCTCTTTGTGTGTGTCGTCTCTATGTGTGTTTGTCGTTTCTGTGTGTGTGTCATCTCTTTGTGTGTGTCGTCTCTATGTGTGTATCGTCTCTGTGTGTGTTTGTGTCATCTCTGTGTGTGTGTGTCGTCTCTGTGTGTGTGCGTCGTCTCTGTGTGTGTGTCGTCATGTGTGTGTGTGTGTCGTCTCTGTGTGAGTGTCTTCTCTCTCTGTGTGAGTGTCTTCTCTCTCTGTGTGTGTGTGTGTGTCGTCTCTGTGCACGTGTCGTCTCTTTGAATGTGTCGTCGCTATGTTTGTGTCGTCTCTGTGTGTGTGTGTGTGTGTGTGTGTGTGTATGTCTTGGTGTGTGTGTGTTTGTGTGTGTGTGTGGTGTTGCGGTTGATTGTATTGGGTGGTTGGGTAGGGTTGGGTGGTGTGGGGTTTTGTTGGTGGTTTTGGTGGTGGGGTGGGCTTTGGTTGTTGTGTGTGTGGGGTGTTTTGTGGGTGTTTGGGTGGGGGGTGGTTTGTTGTTGGTGGCTGTTTGTGTGTTTGGGTGTGTGTTTGTCTGTGTGTATGTATGTTTGTGTGTGTGTGTGTATGTGTATGTATATTTTTGTGTGTGTGTGTGTGTGTGTGTGTGTGTGAGTGTGTGTGAACATCGATGCTCAAGGTAAAAGTTTGAATCAAACACTTTTAGCACATCGAATGTCCTTACTGAAAAACTACTGCATTAAAAAAAATAAACTAAATTTATCATACGACCTAAATTATTTCATCAGATACGCAAGCACTTATGAACGATTATTTTGAAATTCTGCTAAAAACATCGATGCTCAAGGTAAAAGTTTGAATCAAACACTTTTAGGATATCGAGTGTCCCTACTAAAAACTACCGCATTAAAAAAAAAAATTAAATTTATCATACGACCTAAATTACTATACAGATACGCCAGCACTCATAAGTGATCCTTTTGAAATTCTGCTAACAACATCGATGCTCAAGGTAAACGTTTGAATCAGACACTTTTAGGATATAGTGTCCTTACTAAATTGATCATACGACCTAAATTATTTCATCAGATACGCCAGAACTCATAAACGATCCTTTTGAAATTCTTCTAACAACATCGATTCTCAAGGTAAAAGTTTGAATCAGACACTTTTAGGATATCGAGTGTCCTTACTAAAAAAAAACTACTGAATTAAAAAAAAATTAAATTGATCATACGACCTAAATTATTTCATCAGATACGCAAGCACTTATGAACGATCCTTTTGAAATTTTCCTAAAAACATCAATGCTCAAGATAAAAGTTTGAATCAAACACTTTTTGGATATTGAGTGTCCTTACTAAAAACTACCGCATTAAAAAAAAATAAATTAAATTTATCACACGACCTAAATTAATGTTCTGGATATTTTTGTCAGTTTGTAGTTTACGCACTAATATCAATATCAGTAACGATTCTATTTGAACTTTCTCCAAGTTGATCAAATTGATCTCTAAAGAGTTCATGATAAAAAAAATAGTTTGGGGCACGAAAAAAAAACTAAAATAATGTCGTAAAATCATTTTCAACACTCAGAGCAGGGGGACGCTGGGATTGAATCAGAGAAACAACGAATTTAATTTTTTTTAAAATGTGATTCAAAGACGTTTTGTTCTTTTCACTGGCTTGAAATTGCATACAAACAAGCCAATCAGGTGTTACAATCCTTTTGTTTGCTCAAAATTTGACAAAGCAACGACGGTTTGGTTAGTTTTATTTTGCATGATATTTCTAAATCCAATTAAGATGAAGAAATGTCTTCAAAGTCAAGACTATAAGAAAAAACGTTCTAGATATTTTTTATCAGTTTGTAGTTTACGCACTAATATCAATATCAGTAACGATTCTATTTGAACTTTCTCCAAGTTGATCAAATTGGTCTCTAAAGGGTTCATGATAAAAAAAAATATCGCACGCCATGCTGAATGTGCTGTCAAAAACCTATCTGGTCAAAAACATGTTTGTTATCGTTAATGATTTCCAAAGATGTAAGAAAATATTGGAAAATACAATTCTCTGGTTCAAATCTGAAACTTTAGTCTATTTTCGGATCGAAAAATAAAACTATTTCTATAAAATCTGAGCTAATAAGGGTTTTTGGCCGTAAACTCTAGTTTCTTGTAATACAATTATGGAAAATACAATGCAACCGAGTCTCTCTAACCCCGTAAAGCTCTTTTAACAGATACAAAAACTACTTATTTAACACAAAAATTTAGTTTTTAATGGTCACCAATTAAAGAAAAACCACACGGAATCAGTCAACCAAGTCTCTCAAACCCCGTAAAGATCTTTTAAAAGATGCAAGAAGTAATTATTTAACACAAAATTTTTGTTTTTAATGGGCACCAAGTAAAGAAAAACCACACGGAATCAGGCAACCGAGTCTCTCAAACCCCGTAAAGCTCTTTTAACAATTACAAGAACTACTTATTTAACACAGAAATTTTGTTTTTAATGGGCAACAAGTAAAGAAAAACCACACGGAATCAGGCAACCTAGTCTCTAATATCCAGTAAAGATATTTTTAGCGAGACTAGCCAAACTTTACTTTCAAATAAAGGTCGTTTTTATTAGGCACCAATTTTAGAAAAACCCCCGGGAATTAGGCAAACGTCTCTCTCAGACCTAATAAAGCATTTATGAATGAGACAATACCTACTTCAGTTTCAAACCCATTACGATTTTAATAGGCCGCACATAATTGAAAGCCACTCAGAATCAGACAACCGAGTCTCTCAAACCCCATAAAGCTCTTTTAAAAGATACAAGAGCTACATATTTAACACAAAAATGTCGTTTTTAATGGGCACCAAGTAAAGAAAACCACACGGAATCAGGCAACCGAGTCTCTCAAACCCCGTTAAGCTCTTTTAAAAGACACATGAACTACTTATTTAACACAAAAATTTCGTTTTTAATGGGCACCAGGTAAAGAAATACCACATGGAATCAGGCAACAGAGTCTCTCAAACCCCGTAAAGCTCTTTTAAAAGATACAAGAACTACTTATTAACAACAAAAATTTTGTTTTTAATGGGCACCAAGTAAAGAAAAACCACACGGAATCTGGCAACCGAGTATCTCAAACCCCGTAAAGCTCTTTTAAAAGATACAAGAACTACTTATTTAACACAAAAATTTCGTTATTAATGGGCACCAAGTAAAGAAAAACCACTCGCAATCAGGCAACCGAGTCTCTCAAACCTCGTAAAGCTCTTTTAAAAGATACAATAACTACTTATATAACCAAGAAATTTCTTTTTTTTTTAGTATAACGTAAATAAAAACCACAATCAATCAGGAACCAGAGTCTATCAACCACCGTAAATCTCTTTTAAAAGATACAGGAATTACTTATTTAACACAAAAATTTCGTTATTAGTGGGCACCAAGTAAAGTAAAACCACACGTAATCAGGCAACCGAGTCTCTCAAACCCCGTAAAGCTTTTTTAAAAGATACAATAACTACTTATTTAACACAAAAATTTCGTTTTTAATGTGCACAAAGTAAAGAAAAACCACACTGAATCAGGCAACCGAGTCTCTCAAACCCCGTAAAGCTCTTTTAAAAGATACAAGAACTACTTATTTAACACAAAATTTTCGTTTTTAATGGGCACCAAGTATAGTAAAACCACACGGAATCAGGCAACCGAGTCTCTCAAACACCGTAAAGCTCTTTTAAAAGATAAAAGTACTACTTATTTAACTCAAAAATTTCGTTTTTAATGGGCACTAAGTAAAGAAAAACCACACTGAATCAGGCAACAGAGTCTCTCAAACCCCTTAAAGCTCTTTTAAAAGATACAAGAACTACTTATTTAACACAAAAATTTCGTTTTTAATGGGCAACAAGTAAAGAAAAACCACACGAAATCAGGCAATAGAGCCTCTCAAACCCCGTAAAGCTCTTTTAAAAGATACAAGAACTAATTATTTAACACAAAAATTTCGTTTTTATTGGCACCAAGTAAAGAAAAACCACACGGAATCAGGCAACCGAGTCTCTCAAACCCCGTAAAGCTCTTTTAAAAGGCACCATGTAAAGAAAAACTACACGGAATCAGGTAACCGAGTTTCTCAAACCCCGTAAAGCTCTTTTAAAAGGCACCAAGTAAAGAAAAACCACACGGAATCAGGCAACCGAGTCTCTCAAACCCCGTAAAGCTCTTTTAAAAGATACAAGAACTACTTATTTAACACAAAAATTTCGTTTTTTAATGAGCAGCAAGTAAAGAAAAACCACACGGAATCAGGCAACAGTTGACCACACTGTCCAAACATCACTTGTGTATTATACAGTACACAATCATCCCATATCCCCCAAAATACTTTTCAGCCATTTCTTGTTAAAAAATTATCCAATCACTAATTAGAATCAATCAAACTCCTATTATTCAAAACATTAATTAATATCGTTCATAGTGTCCAATTTGCGAATTCCTTATCCCTTTTTGCAAAAATGTCAAAACAATTCCTATATAAGCAATTTGACAATCTATTTGACAATATCTAGTTTTCGATTTAAAAAAAAAAACCAGCAGGGAATCCCCGCTCGTAATTGCTAATCACTTTAACCCTTTTTCTCACAGGTGCCAAGGAACAAAAACCCTTAGAATAACATGAGAGGGAACATAAGCCCTTAAAATAGCATGGGAGGGAATATAAACCCTTAGAATAACATGGAGGGAACATAAGCCCTTATAATAGCATGGGAGGGAACATAAGCCCTTAAAATAGCATGGGAGGGAATATAAACCCTTAGAATAGCATGGGAGGGAACATAAACCCTCAGAATAGCATAGGAAGGAACATAAACCCTCAGAATAGCATAGGAAGGAACATAAACTCCTAGAATATCATATGAAGGAACAAAAACCCTCATAATTGCACAGGAAAGAACATAAACCCCCAGAATAGCACAGGAAGTAACATAAACAATAAGAATAGCATAGGAAGGAACATAAACCCTCAGAATAGCAAAGGAAGGAATATAGTGCTATAGAAATGGAACATAGGACTCTACTGTCGGCCCCTAGTTACTACACCTCCAGTGGTTTTATGTCAAATAAGGAATCACAGTAATTGTCCTCAATATTAAATTCAGAATTTAGCATTTAGGAACTTGAGAATTTTCAGAACCTACCATTTCAAGTAATACTGCAATGTCACGGAATAAAAACTTCAGCATTTATAAACACCTGCCTATGGCAAGGACTCAAAAAATGTTGATTTTTTTATATACCAAGGTGTCTTGAAATAGAGAGGTCCTTAAATCTCAAGTTTCTACCTGGAATTTAAGTTGGTGTCTCTTGGAAAGACAATTGTCTATTCAATAGATGTGCTGCAACAACTAGTGCTGAATAAAAACTCAGCCTGGAAGCATAAGAAATTTTTGCAAACTATTTGTGTGCGCATTTATTTGTTTAACTTTGAAAACTGTACCAGGCCTCTCGTCGGCAGCGTTCGATGCATGCACCGGTTTGGCATCGGGGTCGATAACCAGCATTGGAAGTGCCGATTATACCAGGTAGGCGCCGACCTAAAATTCAGCTTATGGGCGTCCATGGATAAGTCTTCCCTTATGTGAGGATTTGCACTTTGTTTGACTTTATTCTCGTTCTGTCATTTTTTTTTCTTGTCATTCTGCTTATGCTAATCGCTTTTTTTTGTGGACTTCAAGATTTATTTTTCGCAATTAATTGTTACATTTTTTCTGACTTTTTATAACTCTTCATTAATCAGCCACTAAATCTGTGGGTTTGTACAATTTTCAGAAAACCTCCTTGAAAGGCCATTCATGGCTCAAAGGCTCTACAATAGCTGACAAGCTGAATTCAATGGAGTAATATTCATTTAAATTATTCGCATTTACTGGGGTGTTTTCCCTTTTTTTCAAACAGGTAAAGTTTTCTCAGGCTCGCAACTTTGAGCGGTCAATATTGGCCTATATGGATTTTATAAATCGGAATCACCATAGAAAAACTCTTTTTTTTTAAGTTTTGAATAATATTCACAAGAGTTATTCTTTACTCCCAGCTAGAAGTCATAAACTGCTAATATATAACCTAAAATCCATAACTAAACATAATCCCCAATATTTCCGTTTGAACATTGATAAAAACAATGCTCCTGCGTATGCTTGCCTCCCCACCCCGTGTAAATTCCCTGATGGTGCTCACGATACCCCGCCGCTTTTGTTCCGTCAAGCTTATGAATTCAATTTTTTGTCACAAAGAAGACTTTAATTGAATAAGAGTGGAGCTATCGTTCCGTAGCAGTGATAGTCAGGTTAGTCAAAATGAAGAGAGATAAGAGACACATTTCTAACCTTTCAACACCCTCACCCCCTCAGATCTTCTTCTTTATTTATCTAAAAGTTCATGGAGAGTTAAAACAATTGAACATAAGGATATACTATATATGGCGTCAGGCACACACACTTAACCTACCCAATAGCCCAATAGCCCTCCTCAATGCTAGCTGAATCAAATTGAAACATAGCTGTGAAAAATTTCATTCACCTTTAATTGAATCAACTTAGTTAATTGGAGCTTTAAAATAAACACATATATGAATCATTTATTTTACAATGACTATGTACCTTAGGAACAATAAAAGACTGCTTGTTGGGGTTCCACTCTTGTTTCTTTTCCTTTCAGATAAATGACCTGTTTTCGCTCTAATTACATTTGCTTAGATTTGCCTATGGTATAATTCTCAATGACAATTTAAAAGTCTCGTTGCTAAGCTATAGTTGTGTTGCAATAAGTAAGCTTTCAAGTAAACTCTATTTTTCTACTTCCTGGTATGAGTCATTGAATAATAGGCTGGGAAGGTAGAATTGGGTTTGAATGGGGATTGAGATGATTGGCTGGGCCAAACAAAGGTCCACCCCTATGAACAGTTGCTGTACCTATTACTATTATTTTTTTTAGTCTGCGTTTAGACCCCGTTCGAGGAGATATATTTTGGTGTGATTATTGTGACCCTTTTGGAAGAATACAAGTAAGGTATTTTCTACAAACTGTGTACTAGTTTCCGTAACCCAGGCAGGGTAGGAATAGAGCTACGAGGTACAGTCATTATTATATTCACAGGGGGGTTTGTTACCCCCAACGAGAGAGTTAGAGATTTTCTAGCCGTAACCCAAGGCGGGTACATTTGGCTTTAGAAAGTGGCCATTTGACCACTCGATCGCATTATCACACCCTGGGAGAGGGTATACTGTAAATAGGGTAGTACCAAACCCGATATTTGCAGAAACGGTGTGGTAGACACGGGCATCACATTATATTTTGGGGCCAGGGTTTTCCCCTCCAATAAGTGGTGACATCCGTATATTACCACGCCAGTGGCGTTGTGGTCTACCGGTATAAAACTGGTGGCTAAATACCACGAATACTAGTGGCAGCAACAAAAGGTCCTATCAGTAAACCTGATAGTAAAAGAATTCCGTCTTTTCGGAGCGACTAGTTGAGTTAGCCCACATAGTGATAGTAGCCTATTGTGGTTACATATAAAGAGAAAAAAAAATACGGAATCAATTAATAAAATTATGAAGATCTATCATGGGCTATGCCTTGTTAGATCATAATTGAAAAATTTACGGACCAATATATCGCGCAACTAATTAGTGTGCAAAAATATAAGGCTAATTGACACGCAGCAATTTTTTGCGAGAGACCGGAAGTTATATGGATAAAAGAATTTTCATTTAGACTGAAGAGGTATTTTGAAGTTAATAGGATTTTGAAATAATGTCGGACAGAGATAAGATTAACTCAATACCAAGAAGGGCGAGTGAAGCCCATAGAAAAAGTAGGAAATTAGAAAGAAAGGCTAATATGGAGGCCTTTGAGAGAGAGCACCGAGAATATAACAAAAAATGCACGCTGAGTAAGATAAAATTAGAAAGAATAGAAAAGTTGACGAAAGGGCTAGAGTAGCCTATAAAGAAAGAGACAATACGGATAGAGAACGAACAGATTCAGAAAATGAATTAAGAAGAAATAATGACTGACGGAATCAAAGTAGTCCGAGTAGAATGAGCAGTGTTGAATCGAGATCCAGCAGGGGCTCACAAAAAAGTACTCAAATAGATGTGACACAACATATACTAAATTTCATGGAGAAAGAGAAGATAGCCAAAGAACGAAAGGAGGACGAAGATAGAGTAGCCAAAGAAAAAAAGAGGAGGCAGGCAGAGAGGAAAGAAAATACATAATGGTAATGATTCCCAAGAGCCACAGAAATCGTCTACAATAGAGGTAATGCAGGCAATAAACCTTCAGCCAATGAAAGAAAATGAAGATGTACATTTATACATATACAATTTTGAAAAAACGATGGAATTAAGCGGATTGCCGAGAGAAAATTGGGTGACAATAATACAGCCCCTCCTTAACTACAAAGCACAAATTGCATATAAAGCATTACCAATGGACTATTCAAAAGATTTTGAAAGACTAAAACAAACCACTTTTGAAAAGTTTCAACTCTCCTCCGAGCAATTTCAAAGAAGATTTAGAAGGGAAAGAAAACGAGACAACGAAACTTATAAAGAAATCGGGTACAAATTGAAAGTTATGTGTTTAAAATGGCTAGAGTTAGAAAACTATAGAATGTTAGAAGACCCGGAATAGATAAAAGAAAAGATAAAGGAAATAATAGATAAAACAGTAATGGAACAATTTTTAGAAAACACCCACAGAGAATTGAAAATATATTTGAAAGAAAAGAACCCAAAAACAAGCAAAGAAATGGCGGAAATGGCAAATAAGTGGACCGAAATAAGAGAGGAAGTTGAGGAGACAGACATATTTCAATATAGAGAGTATAGCAAAAATTGGCACTATAACACAGCGCGAGGAGAATTAACTTGCTATAACTGTGGTACCACGGGACATTTTGCAAGAAACTGCCCCAGTAAACATGACCAAAAACCACATAAAACGACAGCCTGGGCCATGACCCATAATAAGGAAAAAACTACGCATTTGCATAAAATATACGGAAAATTGAACGGGGAATTAGTCGAAATGGCAATTCATTCCTGCAGTGACCAAACCTATGTGCGAACTGGCCTAATTAATAGAACGGAGATAGACCATAAAAATAAGATTAAAACATTATGTTATTATGGAGACAAGCACCCATGCCCGTCTGCTTGGGTAAGAATAGAAATTGCAAAGAAGGACGGTACGGTCCAGAGAAAAACGATAAAAGTAGGCTTAGTACCTACGCTAGCAGTGGATGTTTTAGTAGGATGAGACTTTGGACATATCGGAAATCTCCTATCGTTAAAAGCGACTTCTTTAACAGTGGGAAAATTACAAAATTACACTTCGACGGAAAAATATAATACTTCGTTAACTACGGGGGGAGGTGAACCGGCCCATAAAACAAATTGGGAGGCAGTGCCATCCTGTCGGAAAAACGAAATACGTGATACTCGTGTTCAAAATGTTCATAATCCACAAAAATGGTATGCGGAAGTAAACAGACCACATAATATTGAAAATAAGACGCGCAAAAATGATTTTTCTGGAAAATTTCCAGAAAATGGAAAAATTGAGAACACCTATAACGAATGTGAGACGCCGAAAAAATTTGCCAAAAGGAAACACTGATTGTACCAGAGAAAAATGAGACGAAATTTATTGTACGCGCTTTTCATCGCAAAGTTCGGGAAATTTTAGCACAATATGAAAAACTAAATGTTGGAATTCAGTTCTCATTTGGATAACGAAATATTTGTTTCTGCGGTAAAAGTAAAGAGAAGTAAAAGAGAGAAAAGAGATATTAAACGGAGCTACAATGAAGTAATGCAGTCAAAGATGGTGGACACTGGAGTCCAAATCAGATTTAAAAATGATTTATTATTTTGCGCAAATGACATAATTGAGAAAAGTAGAGATGAAAAGAGGAGTGTAAAAAAGAGACAAAAATTTGGAGATTCAGCTTGCAGTGGCAAAAAATAAAAAATGTTGGATGGGCTTTGCCTTGATAACATGAATAATATGGAGAAAAATAAAATGTTGGATGGGCTGTGTCTTGACAACATAAATAATAAGGGGGAAAAAGAGGTCAAAGAATCATGGGGAATAAAACAAGATGGTTACAAAATAGAGATGAATGACCTACAACGGGTTGGGGGAAAGTTGAGAGATATTGAATGTCGAGTCGGATTGGAAAAACTTGGAAAGGGATTTGAGATTGGTATTATCAACTCAAAAGACATGTCGATCCTTTATGAGGGGGAGGAATCCCTTGGGGAAGATCCCCTGCGGGAAGTCGCGAAAGATACCCCTTTTCCTCAATGCACAACTGGCAGACAAGTTGTGATCCCTTTACCGAGATTTTGCCTCTCTGATCTGGAGTCCTTGGGGGATACTCTCTCAAAAGTCACTTCATACTTCACCCAAACCTTTGTCCAGTAACCCTATTCATAGTTGTTATTCTTCATGGGAACCGACAATTATTTCCGACAAATTGTATTCAGTGGGAGATGTATCCAAGTTTCATCTTCAATTAGCAACAACGCATATTCTGCATTTGATTATCCCAGAGGAGGGAACCCAGAAAAAAGGCGATTCATGGTTCACTCAAAATTTTACTTCATTCCCAGTACCCTTATTGTTTTCACAGGCCTTTGCATTTTCGGCCTTAGTTTATTTGAAATTATGCCAAGGGGCAATTTACTTTTTTATTGAGATGTGGGGTTGTTTCCACAGATGGAAATCAAGAGACTAGTGCAGCCAATTTTTCATGATGGCTGGCATCATCATATGTGCCAGAAACTGATTCTCTGCTCCTCTTAAGATCCCCTACAGTAGAGACGTGTTGATGACGACCGATACAGATACGAGCGATGAAAGTAATAGAACAGACACAAGTGGAAGTGAGACGGCAAGTGGATTTGGTAAAGTTGAAGTTTTGTGTTTATGTTTGTAAGGGTGGCCCGAGATAGTGCAGGAGTAGGTAATTTTTAGAAGGGGGGTGGTGTCGGGGTTCCACTCTTGTTTCTTTTCCTTTCAGATAAATGAACTGTTTTCGTTCTCATTACATTTGTTTAGATGGCCTATAGTAGGTGGCCTATAGTATAATTCTCAATGACAATTTAAAAGTCTCGTTGCTAAGCCATAGTTGTGTTGCAATAAGTAAGCTTTGAAGTAAATTCTATTTTTGTACTTCCTGGTTTGAGTCATTGAATAATAGGCTGGGAAGGTAGAATTGGGTTTGAATGGGGATTGAGATGATTGGCTGGGCCAAGCGAAGGTCCACCCCTATGAAAAGGTGCTGTACCTATTATTATTAATTTTTTTTTAGTCTGCGTTTTGACCCCGTTCGGGGAGATAAATTTTTGTGGGATTATTGTGAACCTTTTGGAAGAATACAAGCAAGGTATTTTCTACAAACTGTGTACTAGTTTCCGTAACCCAGGCAGGGTAGGAATATAGCTACGAGATACCGTCATTATTATATTGACAGGGGGTTTGTTACCTCCAACGAGAGAGTTAGAGATTTTCTAGCCGTAACCCAAGGCGGGTACATTTGGCTTTAGAAGGTGGCTATTTGACCACTCGATCGTGTTATCATACCTTGGGACAGGGTATACTGTAAATAGGGTAGTAACAAACCCGATATTTGCAGAAACGGTGTGGTAGACACGGGCATCACATTATCATTTGGGGCGCAGGGCTTTCCCCTCTAATAAGTTGTGACACCCGTATATTACCACGCCAGTGGCGTTGTGGCCTACCGGTATAACACTGGTAGGTAAATACCAGGAACACTGCTTGAAATGCTAATTTCCGTTTGTATAGGCTTTTGAAATCAAGGATTGAATTGAAAATCAAGTATCTTGCAGTAGGCATCAAGACATGGCTAATTGTAGGAAAAAAGCCAAGACAAATAGTCCGAGTAATTGAGAAGCAAAAATGTTTAAATTGCAAGGGTAAATGGTGGGAGTAACTATGACTCTCTTATTGAACAAGTACTTGTGTGTTAGTTTTTGGAAAGGCACGTCTGCCTAGAGTCTCAAGCAGGTTGGTCAAGAATTAAAAATAGACATAGGATCATTATATTGCCTGGATTGAGAGGCCAACAAAGCACGCCCGCCTATGGGTGTCGGAAGGTTGACAAAGAATTTATTATTGACACAGGACCCTTTAATTTGCTTGGAATAACAGACAAACAATCGTTTAAAGCCATCTTCATCTTCCAAATAGTCCCTACTCATTGCCTAAGCTCAGCCCCACATTCTGAGCAAATTTTAATTTTTCTAATTTTTGGGTCACTCACTTGCCCGAGACTCTGGGAGGGTGGGCACCCCCAAACATTGTTCCAAATTCCGAAACGAAGTTTGACACGACGATACTTGCGATAGGATAAATTAACACGCATCCGTGATTTTTTTTTTCTCGAACTAATTCAATATTGCGCATTTTCGGTGGTGTAATTTTCATCGCGTAAGCTTGCCCTTTTGGGGGTATTTCCACCTTTTACAATGATTAGGAAAATTTTATCCGGCTTGTAGCTTTTGACGGGTAAATTTAAACTTGATGAATTTTATGTATTTGGACCCACTATAAAAAGCCGATTCTTTTGATACCTGTAGTGTTTATCAAAATTCTCTTTTTAGAACTTGCATTACTATTGAGCTGAGTCACCCCTTTCGCACAATTTGTTGCCATAAAACTGTTTGATTGAGAATCCCTACCTAATTATGGTTCAAACAAGGTACAATACGTATTTTTTTATAGCTGAAAAGTAAGTGGTTAAGAAGGAGTTCATGGTTTAAATTTTCACTTCCAATCATACATACCTAATTTACTCGAAAAATTTCAATTGTAACAAGGTTTAAAATGAGCATCTTTTACTATACTGTATTTTTGAGAATGGACCAATCCTATGATTTTGATTCTATGCTTTTGGCGCCAAATGTCTTTTTGACCTTTTAATGTCTTTCCTGGATACATACCTTTTTGACCTTTTGAGCATTCTGAGTAAATCGGCTGTTCCAAAATGTAGGTGCAAAACCCCACAGGTACAGTGTTTGTTCTTAAGGAAGTGGGCTGTTTACCCTTTTAGCTTATGAAAAGGACATTATAAAGAACATTTAAAAGGACAATAACTCGGAAGCAAAATATCACCCTCTCAAGTTTCTAGAACAATCCATTCTACATGGAGTTGAAAAGACGGGAAAACGATAAATAGAAGACACATCACTGTTTATTTATTCAACGCTACTGCGTAGGCTCTGACAAAAATGATCCTGTATTAGCCTCTGTTCAGGATAATACAGCCAAAAAGATAAATAATTTTACGAGCCAACCAAACACTCATGGAAAAGTTTCATCAGCTATAATCGCGTCCTTTGAGTGCTTTACTTTTCAAAATGTATCTGAAAGCTGAATTTTAGGAGATCATTTATCACAAAACAATGTATGATCTTTTAAAAATGACACAAATTTGTACTACCCTAATCATTTCTCTAGCTTTCATACTTCAACGGCATAGTCCATTAAACCTAAAGTACTAAACCTACAATCCATCACCACTTTTATCAATAAACTAGTTTTCCCGTTTGACTGCACGTTTTGAAGGGCAGAAATTACGGTTGATACTAATAAACAATTTTGTGTAAAGAGGTTTCCACTGCTATTACTTTCACTAAAAATTTCCCCTTAACTGCATAGAGAATAAAAACAACATAATATAATATTGGCAATAATATTGGAACAAAGGAATTGTCCCGGTTTAATATCTCCTTCAGTGAGGAGTTACTACAGTGAGGAGTTACTACAGTTACTACAGTTACATAGAGTTACTTCAGTGAGGACACCAGAGTAACTCTGGTGTCCTCACTGAAGTAACTCTATAATAGCATCTTTTCCCTACGTGGATCAGTTTGCGCCAATTGTACGTTTTTTTTTGTGGTGGTTTTATTGGTTTTTAGTTTTATATTGTTTTTTTTATACCCTGTTCTTCTTGTGTTTCTTCCGTGCTAAAGACGCCTTGTTTGGATACAGGCAAAATATTGGCGTTGTTTTGTATTTGTTTTTTCTCTCCACTGGCCACAGTCTCGTTTGTTTGTTTTTTTTCTCTTTGTTGGTTTTTGTCATGGCTGGCCAATTCGGCTTAAGATCTTTCATAAAAATATTAATAAAATATTTCTTAATAACTATTTGTAAACAATTGGAAAAGTACATAACTCACAGCCCTTTCCTCAGTGACTTTGGGGGTAATGCCATTCCAAGAACTATAATTATTGGTATAAGTATACCTTTCAATTATGTTCTGTGAAGTGACTATCTCAAAGTTCTTGTCAGATGTCTTTGGGGGAAAAGGGCGTGGGGAGGGGCTGTTTGCCCCTACCCTCCAATCTCCTTTGTCACTCAAAAAGGACACTAGAACGTGCGATTTCCGCTCCAATAAGATCCCTTTCAGTCTTCTAGGACCATTGGTTCAATGCGATCAGCCCTGAGAAAATCAAGCTTGTGCCATGGAGACCCAATGCATAAGAAAAAAATTGAAAGGAAGAAAATGTAACCTCCTTAAAAGGATGCCTGTAAAACGCCAAAGGTCTGTTTCTATTTGGGCACGGTTCTCAAAATACGAGTTCTGAAAATAATCTAGAAAACCTGTGTTTTCCAATTAGCTCGAAACTTTCAAGAGCCCTTACCTGATTTAAGGGTATCAAGTATTTTCTTGGGAGGGAGGAGGGTGTTAAGGGGCCAATAAAAGGGACATAACAGTTTTTGTAACTGATCAGTTTGAAACTTAGAGCCTAGCCTATTGGGTCAGAAACTACTTAGAAAGTAGTTTGAAACTACTCGGAACCTATTAGGTTCCCCTGCGCCAAGGGGAGCTAAATGCCAAAAATTAATCCGGGACATGGTCCACCCGAAATCTGGGTCCAAAAGGGCTAACACTTTTTTTATGACCGAATCAACCTTTAGTTCTTGGGTCAAGAGGACCCCATGTGCATGAAAAAAAATATTGATTCCCCCAGAAAAGGGTCAAATGAGAAGCAGAAAACATTTTCTGTCTAAATGACTTAAGACTTATACCCCTAAGTACTTGGTTTAAGAAAACCATCACACACAAAATACTGAGTCTGGGGGCATGGATTCCTAAAATAGGGGTGTATTTTGTTCGATGTACTTGAAACTTATATCTAACAGCCTTTTACTTAACGGAACCAAATTTGCAAAAATCAGGGAAAATATCAGTTCACCTGCAAATGACACCCTCAAATGGGTTACTAAACTCTTCCTTTTAAGGACTTGAAACTTAAAACTATTAGTTCCATGCCAGATGAACCCTAATGTACAAGAAATGTTTTTAAATTGGGAGGCACCCTCTTAAAACTATACTTAAAAAAGGCCAAAAGGCTTTTTTTTTAGTTTTGCTTCAAAATTGCCAAGGATCGATGCCTTGGTTAAAGGGATCACACTCTTTGTTTGGGGGGGGGGTGAATGTTAGGAACCCGGAAACGGGGTAAATACTTAGTTGACTGATTTTAAGCTAGGTTCGTTTGGGTTCAGCAGGCGTACGTTTGGTTTGAACCCAAACGAACCTAGCTTAACATCAGTTAACATAATGTAACCTAGGCAAAAATATTAAGTTGACTGCAGGTATCCCAGCTGCGGTAGGTTGACTGTGGGTAAACGGAACAGCCTTAGGCTGGCTACAGGGACTGGGAGCATCTTTATATTGGCTTCAGGTACCCGGGGCAGCTACCCAGGGTGGCAGGAGATTGCCTGCAGGTATCCAGGGGTGGTTTTGTAAATATATTTTGTATTTCCAGGAACTATTTCTTATTCTGTTAGAAGTATTTGGATTTGTGTACAGTTTTTTTTTGTATTTTGTAACAACAATTTTGTTTTGTAAGTTGTATTCTGGATTTTATTAGAACTTTCTATATTTTTATTTGTGTTTGAAGGATAATTCTAGATTATGTTTGAACTTCTGTTATTCTATAGGAACTATTTTTGATGTTGTTAGATTTTGTTTTGTTTTGTAGAAGTATTTTGGATGTTGTTAGAGTTTTTGTCTTTTTTAACCCTTTTTTTTATTTTGCATCGAAATTTCTTTATTCTCTTAGAATTATTTCGGATTTGTATAAAGTATTTTTGTATTTTGTAAGAGTAACTCTATTTTGCAGGAAATATTCTGAATTTTGTTAGACTTTTTGTTTTATTTTGTAAGAATTTTTTTTAAAGAACTATTTTGGATTTGGCTTGAACTTTTTATATTATGTAAGAAGTATTTTGGATGTTGTTAGATTTTTGTGTTATGTAACAGGTATTTTATATTTTGCAGCAAGTATTTCTTATTCAGTAGGAACTATTTTGGGTTTGTGTAAAGTATTTTTTGTATTTTGTAATAATGATTTTTATTCTGTAAAAACGATTTTGGATTTTATGATGGAAATAAGTTTTTAGTGCTGAAGTTCCTTTCTTCTTTTTATACAGTAGTCCGTCATTTCCCTTTTTGTAGACGGTAAGAAATACATTATTATTATTATTTTGGATTTTGTTAGAACTTTTTGTATCTATAAGAATTATTTTTATTCTTTAAGAACTATTTTGGATTTTTTTTGAACTTTTTATATTCAGTAAGAACCATTTGGAATTTTTTTTAGAATTTTTGTGTTTGAAAACCAGTAATTGTATTTTGCAGTAAGTATTTTTTTATTTTAATAGAACTATTTTGGATTTGTGTACAGTATTTTCGTATTTGTAAGAGAAGTTTCTGTTGTGTAAAAAGTATTTTGGATTTTATTAGACGTTTTTGTATTTTGTAAGGATTATTCTGTTATTTGGATTGGATTATTCTAACTATTTTGGATTTTCTTTGAATTTTTTTTATTTTGTAACAGCTTTTTGGGTCATTGTTACATATTCGTGTTTCGTAACAAGTATTTTGTATTTTGCAGCAACTATTTTTTTCTGTTAGAACTATTTCAGATTTGTTTAAAGTATTTTCGTATTTTATAGAAATAATTTTTGTTCTGTAACAACTATTTTTGATTTGTTAAGAACATTTTGTATTTTGTAAGATTTATTTCAATTTTGTAAGAACTATTAGGATTTATTTTTTAACTTTTTATATTATGTATGAATTATTTTGGATGCAGTTAGAATTCATTGTGTTTTTTAACAAGTATTTTGTAGTTCTTAGCAACTATTTTTTATTCTGTTAGAACTGTATTTGATTTGTGTAAAGTATTTTTGTATCTTTGAAGAGTTATTTCTGTTTTTTAAAAACTATTTTGGATTTTATCAGAACTTTTTGTATTTTGTAAGAATTATTTTGTTTTTGTAAGAACTATTTTGGATTTAGTATGAACTTTTTGTATTTTGTAAGAAGTTATTTTCGATGTTTATGATAAACATAAACATAATGTTTTTAGGATTTTTGTGTTTTGAAACAATTTTTTTTGTATTCTGCAGCAGCTATTTTCTATTCTGTTAGAACTACTTTGGATTTGTTTAAAATATAGATTTATTTGTAAGAGTAATTTCTGTTTTGTAAGAAGCATTTTGGATTTTATTAGAAGTTTTTTTTTATTTTTGTAAGAATTACGTTTGTTTTGTAAGAATTATTGTGGATTTTGCTTAAACTTTTTGTATTCTGTAAGAGCTATTTTAGATGTTTTTAGATTTTTTTATTTTTGTAAGAAGTATTTCTATTTTGTAGTAACTGTTTGTTATTCTGTTAGAACTACTTGAGATTTGTGTAAAGTATTTTCGTGTTTTTTAGGAATAATTTTGTTCTGTAAGAACTATTTTGGATTTGTTAGAACTTCTTGTATTTTGTAATAATTATTTCTGTTTTGTAAGAATTATTTGAATTTTTTCAACTTTTTGTATTCTGCAAGAACTATTTTGGATGTTGTTATTTTTTTGTGTTTTGTAACAAGTAGCCTATTTTGTATGTTGCAGCAAGTATCTCTTATTCTGTTAGAACTATTTTGGATTTCTGTAAAGTATTTTTTTATTTTTGAAGAGTAATTTCTGTTTTGTAAGTAGTATTTTGGATTTTGTTAGAACTTTTGTATTTTGTAGCAATTATTCTTCTTTTGTAACAACTAAAATGGATTTTTTTTAAAAGTTTTTGTATTTCGTAAGAACTATATCGGATATTGTTAGATTGTTTGTGTTTCTTAACAAGTATTTTGTATTTTGCACCAAGTATCATTTATTTTATTAGAACTATTGTAGATTTGTGTAAAGTATTTTCGATTTCTTAGGAATAATTTTTGTTCAGTGAGAAATATTTTGGGTTTGTTAGAACTTTTTGTATTTTATAAAAATTATATCTGTTTTGTAAGAACTATTTTGGATTTTTTTTTTTAACTTTTTGCTCTCTGTATGAACTAATTTGTATGTTGTTAGATTGTTTTGTGTTTTGTAACAAATAATTTTAGTTTGAAGCAAGTGTTTTTTATTCTGTTAGAACTATTTTGGATATATTGTAGTGTTCTTGCATCTCTGAAGAGCAGTTTTTTTAAGTAGTATTTTAATTTTGTTAGAACTTCTTGTATTTCGTAAGGATTATTTTTGTTTTGTAAGAACTGTTTTGGATATTTTTTTTTGGATTTTTTTGGAACGTTTTTGTATTCTGTAAGAACGATTTTGATGTTGTTAGTATTTTTGTGTTTTGTAAGAGTATTTTGTATTTTGCAGCAACTATTTTTTACTCTATTAGAACTGTTTTTGATTTGTGTGAATTATTTTTGTATTTTGTAAGAATAGTTTTGTTTTTTAAGAACAATTTTGGATTTTATTGGAACTTTGCGTGATTTGTAGGAATTGTTTTTGTTTTTTATAATCTATTTTGGATTTTGTTTGAACTTTTTGTATTCTGTAAGAAGTATTTTGGATGTTGTTTGATATTTTTTGTGTTTATAACAAGTATTTTGTATTTTGCACCAACTGTTTTTTATTCAGTTAGGACTGGTTTGGTTTTGTGTAAAGTATTTTTGTTTTTTGTAAGAATAATTTTTGTTTTGTAAGAACTATTTTGTATTTTGTTAGAACTTCTTGTATTTTGTAAGAATTACTTTTATTTTGTAAGCAGTAGAGCTGTCTATTTCTTTGCCACTCTGCTTTCGAGGTTAAATTTTTTCATGCCTTGGATCTATTAAACCTGAGAAACTAATAAAAAACAAGAAAAGAATATAACAAATGGAAAATAATCTCTTAAAACTCTTAAACCCTCGACCCATATTCCCTAGAAGTATTAAAAATATAAAACAAATATTAAAGTATGAAAAATAATTGCTTAAAACCTTCTAAAGGTAGTATGCTTTTAGTCAAAATTATTCTCTGATGTTTGTGAAAATGGTATTGCTGTGCCATTCATCTCTCGAGGTTGAATTTGTTCATGCCCTGGATCTATAAAAGCCGGGGAAATAATAGTTAAACCAGAGTCGAAATGTAACTTCTTTCTCTTCTACGGAAACATTCAAAACAGATAATTGTATTTATTCTTTGAGAAATTTCAGAATTAAAGTGGAACTTCTTCTCCTATTGGAAAAATTCATAATCGAATTGTAAATTTTTTTCTTCTTTCAGAAAACTCAGAACTGAACTTGAAATTGTTTGTCTTCTTTGAGAAAATAAAGAACTGAAGTGGAATTTTTATTCTTTTCTTTCAAAGAAAATATCAGAATTGAAGTGCAACATTTTTCTCTTCTATGGAAAAATTCAGAACAGAACTTGAACTTTTTTCTCTTCTTTTCAAAACTTCAGAACTAAAGTATAACTTTTTCTTTTTTTTCTCTTCTTTGAGAATATTAAGAATTGAACTGGTGCTTATTCTCTTCTCTGGAAAAATTTAGAATCAAAGTTTAACTTTTTTCTTCTTTGAGAAAATTCAGAACTGAACTGGAACTTCTTCTCTCCTTTGGGGAAACTCAGAACTGAAGTCTAACTTTTTTTCTCTTCTTTGGAAAATATTCAGACCCCAAGCGTCCAACTTTTTAAATTCTTTGGCAAAATCAGAATCGAGGTGTAACTTTTTTCGCTTCTATGGAAGAGTTCAGAAGAGAACTTAAAGCTTTTTCTCTTCTTTGAGAAAATTCAGAACTGAAGTGGAATTTTTTCTTTTCTTTGGAAGAATTCAGAATCGAAGTGTAAATTTCTTCTCTTCTTTGGAAAAATTCAAAACATAAGTGGTACTTCTTTGGAAAAATTCAGTCAAATTGTAACTTTTTTCTCTTCTATGCAAAATTCAGAATAGTTAACTTTTTTTTCTTCTATGGAAAAGTTCAGATTAGAACCTTTTTCTTTTTATTGGAAAAACTTCAGAGTGGAAGTGTAACTTTTTCCTCTTCTTTGGAAAAAAATTAGAATCGAGGTGTAACATTTTCTTCTCTTCTTTGAGAAAACTTAGAACTGAGGTGGAACTGTTTCTCTTCTTTGGGGAAAATCAGAACTGAAGTCTAGCTTTTTATAACATTCAGAACAGATAACTTTTTTTCTCTTCTTTGCGAAAATTCAGAACTGAAGTGGAACTTTTATTCTCTTCTTCGGAAAAAAAATCACAAAAGAAGCGTAACAAATTTTTTCTCTTCTTTGGAAAAACTCAGAGCTGAAGTGGAACTTTTTCTTTTCCTTGAAAAATTCAGAATCAATGCATAATTTTTCTTTTCCTCTTTGAGAAAATTTAGAACAAAATTAGAACGTTTTCTCGTATACATCATATTCAGAATTAAAGAAAATTCAGAATTGAAGTGGAATTTTTCTTTTCTTCGGAAAAATTCAGAATCAAAGTATATCATTTTTCTTTTCTATGGAAACATTCAGAAGAGAACTTTAACTTTTCTTAAGAAAATTCAGTATTGAACTGGAACTTCGTCTCTTCTTTGAAAAAATTCAGAATCGAAGCATAACATTTTCTCTTCTTTGAGAAAATCCAAAACTGAAGTGGAACTTTTTCTCTTGGGAAAAATTCAAAGCTGAAGTATAACTTTTGTTCTCTTCATGGAAAAAATCATAATAGAAGTGTAACTCTTCCATTGAAAAGTTCAGAACAGAACTTTTCTCTTCTTTGGAAAAAATTCAGAACCGAAGGATAACTTTTTTCTCTTCAATGAAAAAATTCATAACAGATAACATTTTATTTTCTTTGAGAAAATTCAGAATTAAAGTGGAACTTTACTCTTATTGGAAAAATTCAGAATCGCATTGTAACTTGTTTCTTCTTCTTTCAGAAAACTCAGAACTGAACTTGAAAATTTTCCCTTCTTTGAGAAAATAGAGAACTAAAGTTAAAGTTTTATTATTTTCTTTGGAAAAAAATCTGAATCGTAGAGTAAAATTTTTCTCCTCTATGGAAAAAATCAGAAGAGAATGAGAACTTTTTTCTCTTCTTTGGAAAATTCAGAATTAATAAGGAACTTTTTCTTTTCTTTGGAAAAAAAAATCAGAAATGAAGTAAAACTTTTTATCTTGTGTGGAAAAATTCAGAATCGAAGTGTAACTTTCTTTATCTTCTTTGAGAAAATTCATAACTGAAGTAGAACTTCTTCTCGTTAGGAAAACTCAGAGCTGAGTGAAACTTTTTTCTCTTCTTTGGTAAAAATTCAGAACAGATTTAATCCATAAACATAAAATCCATAACTAAACATAATCCCCACTATTTAAGTCTGAACATTGATGAAAACAATGCTCCTGCTTATGCTTGCCTCACCACCCCGGGAAAATTCCCTGATGGTACTCACGATACCCTGCCAATTTTGTTCCGGCAAGCTTATGAATTCAATTTTTTGTCACAATGAAGACTTTAAAGGAATAAGAGTGGAGCTATCGTTCCGTAGCAGTGATAGTCAGGTCAGACCAAATGAAGAGAAATAAGAGACACATTTCTAACGTTTCAACACCCTCACCCCCTCAGATCTTCTTCTTTATTTATCTGAAAGTTCATGGAGAGTTAAAACAATTAAACATAATGATATACTATATAAGGCGTCAGGCACACACACTTAACCTAGCAAATAGCCCAGTAGCTCTCCTCAACGCTAGCTGAATCGAATTGAAACATAGCTGTGGAAAATTTCATTCACCTTTAATTGAATCAACTTAGTTAATTTGAGCTTTAAAATAAACACATATACGAATCGTTTATTTACAATTACTATGTACCTTAGGAACAATAAAAGACTGCTTGAACTGCTAATTTCCGTTTGTATAGGCCTTTGAAATCAAGAATTGAATTGAAAATCAAGTATTTAGCAGTAAGCATCAAGACATGGCTAATTGTAGGAAAAAAGCCAAGACAAATAGTCCGAGTAATTGAGAAGCAAAAATGTTTAAATGGCAAGGGTAAATGGTGGGAGTAGTTATGACTCTCTTATTGGACAAGTACTTGTGTGTTAGTTTTGGAAAGGCACGTCTGGCTAGAGTCTCAAGCAGTTTGGCAAAGAATTTAAAATAGACATAGGATCATTATATTGCCTGGAATGAGAGGCAAACAAGGCACACCCGCGTATGGTCTTAGGAAGGTTGACCAAGAATTTAGAATTGACACAGGAGCTTTAATTTGCTTGGAATAACAGGCAAACAATCGTTTAAAGCCATCTTCATATTCCAAACAGTCCCAATTCATTGCCTAAGCTCAGCCCCACACTCTGAGCAAATTTTAATTTTTCAAATTTCTCTCGACAGTCTGGGCGGGTGGGCGCCCCCAAAATATTGTTCCAAATTCCTAAACGAAGTTCGACACGACGATACTTGCGATAGGATAAATAAACACGTATCCGTCATTTTTTTTTCTCGAAGTAATTAAATATTACGCATTTTTGGTGTTGTAATTTTGATCAAGTAAGCTTGCCCTTTTTGGGACATTTCCACCTTTTAAAGTAATTAGGAAAATGTTATCCTGCTTGTAGCTTTTGACGGGTAAATTTAAACTTGATGAATTTTATGTATTTTGACCCACCATAAAATGCCGTTTCTTTTGATGCATCTGTTGTTTATAAAAATTCTCTTTTTAGAACTTGCATTACTATTGAACTGAGTCACCCCTTTCTCACACTTTTGTGGCCATAAGACTGTTTGATTGAGAATCCCTACCTAATTATGGTTCAAACAAGGTACAATGCGTCTTTTTTATAGCTAAAAAGTAAGTGGTTAAGAAGGAGTTCATGGTTTAAATTTTCACTTCCAATCATACATACCTAATTTACTCGAAAAATTTCAATTGTATCCCCAAGGTGCAAAATGACCATCTTTTACTATACTCTATGTTAGAGAATAGACCAATCCTATGATTTTGATTCTATGCTTTTGGGGCCATATATCTTTTTGACCTTTTAATGTCTTTCCCAGATACATACCATTTTGACCTTTTGAGCATTCTGAGTAAATCGGCTGTTCCAAAATGTAGGTGCGAAACCCCATAGGTAAAGTGTTCGTTCTTAAGGAAGTGGGCTGTTTACCCTTTTAGCTTATGAAAAGGACATTATAAAGAACATTTAAAAGGACAATAACTCGGAAGCAAAAGACCCCCTCTCAAGTTTCTAGAACAATCCATTCCACATGGAGTTGAAAAGACGGGAAAACGATAAATAGAAGACACACCACTCTTTATTTATTCAATGCTACTAAGTAGGCTTTGACAAAAATGATCCTATATTTGCCTCTGTTCAGGATAATACAGCCAAAAAGATAAATAGTTTTACGAGCCAATGAAACACTCATGAAAAAGTTTCATCACCTATAATCGAGACCTTTGAGTGCTTGACTTTTCAAAATGTATCTGAAAGCTGAATTTTAGGAGATCATTTATCACAAAACAATGTATGATCTTTTAAAAATTACACAAATTTGTACTACCCTAATCATTTCTCTAGCTTTCATACTTCAACGGCATAGTCCATTAAACCTAAAGTACTAAACCTACAATCCATCACCACTTTTATCAATAAACTAATTTTCCCGTTTGACTGCACGTTTTGAAGGGCAGAAATCACGGTTGATACTAATAAACAATTTTTTGTAAAGAGGTTTCCACTGCTATTAATTTCACTAAAGATTTCCCCTTAACTGCATAGAGAATAAAAACAACATAATATAATATTGGCAATAATATTGGAAAAAAGGAATTGTCTCGGTTTAATATCTCCTTTAAAATATTTCCTTGGGGAGTCTTTGCTCTCACTTGGACCAAGGGATATAAAGTTCTTGAGAAAAACTGTTGGTATGTGTGCTTGTTTACCTTTTAAGAAAAGGAAGAGAAGATTTTCATTGTTAAGTTGACATTAAAGAGAAATACTGTGACTTTTGTTGTAAAATAAAAAAGACAGTTCGTTTTTTTCAACTGAAAGTATGGCAAAATCTAAACTTAAAACAAATAGAAGCTGTTCTGTATATGAGGGGGGCTACCCTCCTCCTTAACCCTCGCTTTACCCTAAAGTCTTAAAGTTATTTAAAAATACTTCTCATTCAAGTTCAACCTAAAATTTCCACTGGAACATTCCCCCCGGAAACTTTACACCTCAAAGAAAAATTCTTCCCTTGAAAAATCGAACCCCTTCAAAAAATTCTCCCATAAATTTTTTGAATATTTCCTAATAAAAATTTGTATTTTTTTTATAATAAAAACATTGATAAATATATTCCCTAATAACTATTTGTAAACAGTTGGAAAGTTACATAATTCACAGCCCTTTCCTCAGTGACTTTGGGGGTAATGCCATTCCAAGAACTATAATTATTGGTATAAGTATACCTTTTAATTATGTTCAGTGAAGTGACTATCTCAAAATAATTGTCAGTTGTCTTTGGAGTAAAAAGGGGTGTGGGGGAGGGGCTGTTTGCCCCTGCCCTCTAATCTCCTTTGTCACTCAAAAAGGACACTAGAACGTGAGATTTCCACTCAAACAAGATCCCTCTCAGTCTTCTAGCACCATTGGTTCAACGCGATCAGCCCTGGGAAATCAAGCTTGTTACCCAATGCATAAGAAAAAATTGAAAAGAAGAAAATGTAACCTCCTTAAAAGGATGCCTGTAAAACGCCAAAGGTCTGTTTCTATTTGGGCACGTTTCTCAAAATATGAGTTCTGGAAATAATCTAGAAAACCTGTGTTTTCCAATTAGCTCAAAACTTTCAAGAGCCCTTACCTGATTTAAGGCTATCAAGTATTTTCTTGGGAGGGAGGAGGTTGTTAAGGGGCCAATAAAAGGGATATAATAGTTTTTGTAACTGATCAGTTTGAAACTTACAGCCTAGCCCATTGGGTCAGAAACTACTTACAAAGTAGTTTGTAAGTACTCGGAACCTATTAGGTTCCCCTGCGCCAAGGGGAGCTAAATACCAAAAATTAATCCGGGGCATGGTCCACCCGAATTCTGGGTTCAAAAGGGCTAACACTTTTTCTTATGACCGGATCAACCTTTAGTCCTTGGGTCAAGAGGACCCTATGTACATGAAAAGAAAATATTGATTCCCCCAGAAAAGGGTCAAAGGAGAAGCAGAAAACATTTTCTCTCTAAACGACTTAAGACTTATACCCCTAAGTACTTGGTTAAAGAAAACCCTCACACATAAAATACTGAGTCTGGGGGCATGGATTGCCAAAATAGGGGTGGATTTTGTTTCTTTATACTTGAAACTTATATCTAACAGCCTTTGACTTAACGGAACCAAATTCGCATTAACAGGGAAAACATAAGTTCACCTGCAAATGACACCCTAAAATGGGTTACTAAACTCTTTCTTTTAAGGGAGTGAAACTTAAAACTATTAGTTCCAGGCCAGATGAAGCCAATTGTACAAGAAATATTTTTTTTAATTGCGGCGCAACCTTTAAAACTATAGTTAAAAAAAGGCCAAAAGGCTTTTTTTTTAGTTTTGTTTCAAAATTCCCAAGGATCGTTGCCTTGGTTAAGGGGATCAAACTCTGTTTGAGGGGGGTGAGTGTTAGGGGCCCTGAAGTGGGATAAATACTTAGTTAACTGATTTTAGGCTAGGTTCGTTTGGGTTCCGCAAGCGTACGTTTGGTTTGAACCCAAACGAATCTAGCTTAACATCAGTTAACATGATGTAACCAAGGTAAAAAAATTAAGTTGGCTGCAGGTATCCCAGCTGCGGTAGGTTGACTGTGGGTAAACGGAACAGCCTTAGGGTGGCTGTAGGGGCCAGGAGCATGTTTAGGTTGGCTTCAGGTACCCGGGGCAGCTACCCGGGGTGGCAGCAGGTTGGCTGCAGGTATCCAGGGGTGGTTTTGTAAATATATTTTGTATTTCCAGGAACTATTTCTTATTCTGTTAGAAGTATTTGGATTTGTGTAAAGTTTTTTTTTGTATTTTGTAACAACAATTTTGTTTTGTAAGTTGTATTCTGGATTTTATTAGAACTTTCTATATTTTTATTTCTGTTTGAAGGATAATTTTAGATTATGTTTGAACTTCTTGTATTCTATTTGAACTATTTTGATGTTGTTAGATTTTTTTTGTTTTGTAGCAAATATTTTATATTTTGCACCAGCTTTTTTTCATTCAGTTAGAACTATTTCTGTTTTGTAAAAACTATTTTGGATTTTGTTTGAACTTTATGCATTATGTAAGAAGTAGTTTGGATGTTGTTAGAGTTTTTGTCTTTTTAACCTTTTTTTTATTTCGCATCGAAATTTCTTTATTCGCTTAGAATTATTTCGGATTTGTGTAAAGTATTTTTGTATTTTGTAAGAATAACTTTATTTTGCAGGCAATATTCTGAATTTTGTTAGACTTTTGTTCTATTTTGTAAGAATTATTTTTGTTTTAAAGAACTATTTTGGATTTGGCTTGAACTTTTTGTATTATGTAAGAATTATTTTGGATGTTGTTAGATTTTTGTGTTATGTAACAGGTATTTTATATTTTGCAGCAAGTATTTCTTATTCAGTAGGAACTATTTTGGGTTTGTGTAAAGTATTTTTTGTATTTTGTAATAATGATTTTTATTCTGTACAAACGATTTTGGATTTTATGATGGAAATAAGTTTTTAGTGCTGAAGTTCCTTTTTTCTGTTTATACAGTACTGCGTCATTTCCCTTTTTGTAGACGATAAGAAATACATTATTATTATTACTTTCGATTTTGTTAGAACTTTTTGTATCTATAAGACTTATTTTTATTCTTTAAGAACTATTTTGGATTTTCTTTGAACTTTTTATATTCTGTAAGAACCATTTGAAATTTTGTTAGAATTTTTGTGTTTTGTAACCAGTAATTGTATTTTGCAGTAATTATTTTTTTATTTTAATATAACTATTTTGTATTTGTGTACTGTATTTTCGTATTTGTAAGAGATGTTTCTGTTGTGTAAAAAGTATTTTGGATTTTATTAGAAATTTTTGTATTTTGTAAGGATTATTCTGTTATTTGGATTGGATTATTCTAACTATTTTGGATTTTCTTTGAATTTTTTGATTTTTGTAACAGCTTTTTGGGTCATTGTTACATATTCGTGTTTTGTAACAAGTATTTTGTATTTTGCAGCAACTATTTTCTTGTTCTGTTTGAACTATTTCAGATTTGTGTAAAGTATTTTCGTATTTTATAGAAATAATTTTTGTTCTGTAACAACTATTTTTGATTTGTTAAGAACATTTTGTATTTTGTAAGATTTATTTCAATTTTGTAAGAACTATTAGGATTGATTTTTTAACTTTTTATATTCTGTATGAATTATTTTGGATGTAGTTAGAATTCATTGTGTTTTTTAACAAGTATTTTGTATTTCTTAGCAACTATTTTTTATTCTGTTAGAAATATTTTGGATTTTTTGAGTAAAATATAGATTTATTTGTAAGAGTAATTTCTGTTTTCTAAGAAGCATTTTGGATTTTATTAGAATTTTTTTATTTTGTAAGAATTACGTTTGTTTTGTAAGAATTATTGTGGATTTTGCTTAAACTTTTTGTATTCTGTAAGAGCTATTTTAGATGTTTTTAGATTTTTTGTAATGGAATTGATTTTCAAGACCCCGAAAACTTTCCAAGTAAAATATAATCGCCCAGTATAAACCCACAAAATTAAAGTAACACTTAATTGTAAAATTTTAAAACATTGTATTACTATTGTAATTATGAAAAATCTTTCCCACAAAAAAAGTAATAGCAATAAATATTCAGAATAATCAATTTCACATACCACGCAACCAACAATGTAATCTAAATCTTGGGTTTGAAATTTGCATAAGATGTGTCGAAAATTGCATAAATTATAAGGTAAAGCTTCAGAAAATATTTGCACGAAATAAAATGTGAAACTATGTATCATGTAAAAAATTGTATCATGCTGGGAAGAATTCTGAAGCGAAGTTTTAGAAGAATCATAAGCCGGTTCAAAAGTTAATTAAAATCATCTAGCTGATTGGTCCAATAGTAATATAGGACAGATTGTGAAACCAATAGAATCTGAATAATATACTGTTAATAACAACAGGACGTAACCTCTGGCAAAATTGGAATTAGTAGATAGCCAGAAATTAGCAATTTTTAGTCAGTCTTGTTTTGGAGTCTCGCATCAGCCTTTTATCGGAGTCTTTTTTCAGTCTATTAGAAATCTCTTATGAGTTATATTGTGAATTATTCACTCATGTTGAATCTGTGTGTAATTAATAGACAGAAGTACTGAACGTTACTTTTATTACCAGTGAGCAGTTTTAACCCAGTGCCAATTACCGCAAGTGTATTGATATACCAGAAGCTCTGTTCGATATGTGATTAAATAAATGCATCACTTCCTTATTTTATTCTATTTATGCTAGTATTTCTCGAGATAGCTTGTCCTTGTGGCTCCACTCGCTCTCAAGGGAACCTGAATCCATTCAATCTGATTTCGACTCAGTATGGCCGTTAATGCGAGCTCCCCATTTGTACGGTTAATTTAAGCTCCCTACACACGAAGTTCCGCCTCCACTTAAGTATGCTGATCACGAACCGTCAGCTTAGAGTTTAACTGAATTCCCCCATTGAATTGATTAATTGAAATTTCCCATATGAGGAAACATCAGAAAATATATGAACAAATAACTTTTTTAACAACCCCCCCATTATAATTGGCGCGGCCTGTTTAAAGGAGCAAAAACACAAGGGCAACATTTAATAAAAAAAACAAAAAAAATTATTGAGAAATATTACGCATAAGAAAGTACGATATTTTGTGCATGCTTTAAAGTGCCATATTTTGCGCATGCTTTGAAAGTGCCATATTTTGTGCATACTTTGAATTGAAATATTTTATTAAGCCTAAATCTCCTGAAAATAGTAGCAAAAGAAAATATATATCATTAGGAAGTATCAAATTTAAATAGTATCAAAACAAATAAAACCAGTACCGACTTTTAACCCATAAAAAAAAAACAAATCAATATGTGGTTAGATCAAAACGCACAATTATTAAAGAAAAAAATTATTGCCAAAACAGTGGAAATTTCAAAGTCACTACCCCCATATAACGGAGATGCGGATGTATATGAATTTATTATCCAATCAAATCAATTTGTGGAGGTAACTCAAACGGATTTAAAATCATTAGTAGGCATGTTGTTAATGAGACATAAGGGGCAAGCACTAAAATCCTTAAAACAAATAGACAATACGATAGGGGAAGAAAATAATCTTCCAGTAAACTCAATAGAAAAACTGCTAAAAGCTTTCCAAGAAAGATTTGTGGAAACTAGTTCAACACACAAACTAAAGCACGGAACCGTATGTTTCGACGAAACCCAAAATGTTAGAGAATATCTGCACAGAGTAATGGTATCTATTGAAGCTAAATACGGGAAAGAATCTGGTCCTTTATATACTAAAATCGTACTAAATGCTTTCATGCAAGGTTTGAGCCCCAAACTATACCGAATGTTAATATCAAAGAATATTCAAACATTAGAGCTAGCAGTTCAGGAAGTAGAGAGAATGATCAAAATTGATTCGATTGTGGCATACCACAATAAGTCAAGAATAAACAATGTAGAAAATTCAAATCCGGGATGATCACGAGGAACTTCCCAGGATTCTTTTCGAGAGACAATTCACCCAGACCAAACCAAAGTAGCTCTCCAACCCCTACCAGGCAAAAAACGGTGCGTTTTGTACCCACGAATACGACAAACTACGTAAACAAACCCCCAATTATATGCTATGCATGTAATAAACAAGGACATATCGCCAGGGAATGCCGTACGAGAAACAGCTATACACCAGCAACCCCCAGTTTTAACAACCGTTTGTTCGGGAGAACAAACATAAATGCCAATGGGTCAGGAAGTTATAGAAATAACCCCTCGCGCCTCCCACAGTTCCGCAACCCCTACCAACAAGGATTTGCATATTCAAATCCTTCCATCAACCGACAAAATAATTATCTGTTCCCCAACCCAAATACGCGACAAAACATGTACCAATATAATTCACGGACTATGTATCCAACTAAATTTAACAGGAATACGGGCGATGAAAGAAGATATTTTTTCCCTTCGGGGAACGAAAGACTTTTTTCGTTAAACGAAAGAAATTTTTCGTCAATACCTAATGAACAAATGCCACGAGCCGTCGGCACAAGAAACTCTAACCCACGCAATAATACTTGGCAATCAAGACAATCAAATGTCAATCAACTTGGGAGGTTCCAAGTTGAAGAAGGCTCCCTAGTAGGTGAAATTCCCACCAAGTACAAATGTTCAACCCCAACCTATCAAATAAGCGCACAGGGAAACGAATTAGGCCCCCAAGAAAATTAACCGGGAACCTGGAGGCCAGTACTTTTCATAGGTCCCTTCCAATAATTGTACCTCCCTTTAGTGATAATAATGACATACTACCTATATTAAATAATTTTAGTGTTGCAAGTATTAATTTCAAAGCGTTAATAGATTCCGGTGCGTCAGTTAACATCATAAATTCGAACGTATTTAATAGGCTACCAGTATGTATTAAGCGACAGAAAAATTTCAATATTCCCAGTTTAACTAGTGTCACTGGACATAGGCTGGAAGCGATAGGCTCCATACGTCTAGATGTGACGAAAGATAATAGAATCTTCCCTACAAACTTCATAATATGCAAGAATTTCCCATGTGAGGCTATAATCGGTGCTAATTTTCTAAAATCTAATAAGGTATTATTAGATATAGCGAACAACAGACTCATGTATCCATACGATCCTATTCTCCAACGCGTAGAGAGAAGGGAAGCAACAGTAAATAGAATAAAATCTTTTGTACTCTATCTCTTGTCTTGTGGGAGAAAGTCAAGCAGCAAATGGATCGAGTCAATAAAAGCAAAAATAGGGAAAATGAAGGAGTATAGACAAGCAGAAATAAAGAAAATAGCTGAATTATGGGATGAAATAATAAATCCAAGTACTATTGTAAGGGGACAGGACTCGAATTTACCCTCACAATCAACCCCAAAAGCGGAAGACTTGACGCAACCAAGCGCCAATATTAACTTAATAGAAAATAATTCGGAAGAAAAATATTATGGATTCGCGGTACGAAAAACAAAAATCCCCCCAAACAAAATGCAGAGTAAAAATATCACAAATGATCACCTCTATAAACGACAAATCCGAAATTTGGTTTTCATCCCCGTGTAAAGAAATCCCAGAAAATCTGTTTTGTGAAGAACAAATCATTTCATATGAGAAAAGAGAGGCTTTTATTCGGTTGACCAACACACATGAAAAAGATATGATTACATTAAAAAAGGGAGCATGTCTCGTTGAAATATAATTGATTTCTGAGCACGAGCTCAACAAATGAAGAAACTGCAAGGAAAGCTCAGTTAATAGCGTTGATGTTAGCAGCCCAAAGAATAGGTATCCCCTAGCAAAACCCCAATTTTTAAATAAATTTCAATTAGGTCATATCCAAGATACGCAATTAAAAGGAAAGTTATAGTGAATCGCTCTGGGATTTTAGAGATATATTTTCTACATGTGAGGAAGATATTGGATTGAAACCGTTCTATGAACATTCTATCCAAACTACAGGGTTGCCTGTAGCTAAACAGTCCTATCGCATCCCTTACCCCTATAAAGATTGGTTAAAAAATAAAATCGGCGAATTAGAAAGAAACAACATTATACGGCCAAGTATAAGCCCGTATTCAGCCCCTGTTATACTAGTACCAAAAAAGAACAAGGACCTTAGACTTGTAGTAGATTATAGAGCCTTAAATAAGCAGGTAGTTAGTGACAAATTTCCCCTGCCCCGCATTGATGAAATCCTAGACTCTATTTCAACCAAAAATAAAATTTTTACATCGCTTGACCTCACACAAGGTTATCACCAGGTTAAGGTAGCAGATAACGGCGTTTATAAGACGTCCTTTTCGACGACCGAATGTGGTTCTTTTGAATATTTGAGAGTACCCTTCGGACTCAAAACTAGTTCAAGTGCATTATGTAGGCCTCTGTTACACTTATTACGAGGCACAGAAAATATTATCCATTTTGTGGATGATGTGATATGTGTGGGAGAAACACCAGAGGTTCATTTAAAAACATTAGCCAAAGTTTTTGAAAAATTCAGAGAGGGTAATTTAAAATGTAGACCTGAAAAAGTAAATTTACTCCAATCCGAAATACAATTTTTAGGAATGATAGTGACCCAAGGTCAAATATCACCAGACCCCGAATAAAATAAAATGCGTAGATAACCTCACACTGCCAAAAACTATGAAACAACTAAGAGGCATTATTGGTTTAAAAAGTTATATTAGAAATCTCATACGCACCTACGCCCAAATTGCCAAACCCTTAACGGACCTGACTAAAGGGGAAAGCAAAACTATCACCTGGTCGAATGAAGCTCAAACTTCATTAGATACTCTCAAAAAAGCTCTTATTTCTGAACCAATATTAGCGTTACCAGACTTTGAAAAAGGAGTATTTGTGGTTACCACTGATGCTTCAATTCTAGGCATCGGTGCAATCCTTTCCCAATTAATCCCCGTGGAAAACTACCCCGAACCCTTACAGGAACCCCCTAAGTATATAGAAAAAGTCATTTGCTATTCAGGTAGAACTCTAACCAAAGGCGAAAGAAGTTATGCAGCAACGCAAATGGAATTACTTTCTATAATTTATACTTTAGATAAATTTAAACATTATTTAGTAGGTCGAAAATTTAAGTTGCGTTCGGACCATAAAAGCTTATAGTACCTGAGTACATTCAAAAATCCAACTGGAATCTTAGCTAGATGGATAATGAAAATCCAAAATCTAGACTACGAATTTGAACATGTGACCAGTAAACAAAATGCCCCCTGCGATTTCCTGAGTAAATACCCTGAGAATAACTCCTCAGAAAATGAAACTAAACAAATAAATGCCATTAATCCCAGTAAACGAAAACACAAAAAGAATAAACCTAAAATCCTTACAGAAGAAAACGAAATTACTCGTAGCCCCTTATCCCTAGATAACATTAAAAGAAACCAAATTAAGGATGAAATGTGTTTGACTCTCATTAATTATTTTGCGAATTCTGATAATCTCCCTGATAAGTTCAAAGCCCTGAGACGGGAAATCGAAAATTTTTATTACGATTTGGACGAAGAAATCCTTTGCAGGATAGTAACAGGCGAAAAAAATAGAAATCAAACCTTAATAGTCCCAGTACTACCTCAAAGCCTAATAATACCTGCCTTTGAATATTTCCATTCCGATATAGGTGGGCACTTAGGAATAACCAAAACATTTCACAAGTTAAAACAATATTTTTATATACCATCAGCGCTAACAAAACTTAAAGATTTTATAAGTACTTGTGAAGCGTGTAATTTAAGGAAAAATCCCCAAACGTACCCTAATCCCCGGATGGGAAGAGTGCTAGTAGCAAGGTTCCCCTTCGATATCGTTTCATTTGATTTATATGGAACGAGTGGAGGATTACCTGTCTCTAATAGAGGTCATACTTGCGTTCTTTCGGTAATAGACCATTTTACCGGCTTCACCTTTGCCAAGGCATTGAAAAATCAAGGCGCATTTGCCACAAGTAAAGCGTTAGCAAAAATATTTTTAAAATTTGGTGTTCCTCACCAGGTTATTAGTGACAACGGATCTAACTTTGTTTCTAAAGTAACAAAAGATCTGATGAGTTTCCTTAAAACTGAAAAATTATTAACCTCTCCCTACCATCCCCAAGCTAATGGAAAAATTGAAAATAGGCACAAAATATTTTCCAATGTCTTGAGTATTTATACAAAAGACAGTCGAAATGATTGGGATCTGTATCTACCTTACTTAACCAACGTAATTAATACCGCATACTCGGAGACAACTAAAGAAAGTCCATTTTTTCTTTTATTCGGCCGCGATTTTAAAATACCTTATCAAGAAATTATAGAATCAAGGCAGTATTACAATAATACAGAAGACTATAAGCAAGATTTTATAAATAGAATGAGAAAAAACTATAAAATAGTTAGACAAGAATTAGAAAATGTAAGATGAACCAAAAGTAGAGAAATGAGTACAAAATCAAAGGGAATGTAAATTTTAAGACAGTAGATTGTGTATATCTAAAAAATGAGGCAAGGCTAGAAGGCAAAAAACTTTCCAAAAAATATTCGGGACATTACAGAATAATCAAAAAATACGACAATGATTTTACTTTTAAAATGATAAACCCAGACAACGGGAGAGCACACAAGGCACACGTTAGCCGTATAAAAGGAGCCAAATACCCAGTTAGGTGGGCACCCCAACCCTCAGCTTCAGATTCATCAAATGTGGAAAATGAGTTCCCTAAGTCAAGGCTAGCCGAGTTGAAACCTTTCAATTTCAAACAAAACTACTTTGAAAATTTTAGCGACAAAGAGAATTTTAAAGAATTTCTAGCCATGAAAAATTTAGTCATCCCTAAACGAAAACCCTTAATACCCGGAGCAGCAAGAACCCCAAGAGGTTCAGAAAGTTCATCTTCGGACAGCTCGCAGGAATTGGATTATACACTGTCCCCAAAGACCCAGTTTTTTCCCGATAGAATTTCGACCCCATGTCCCCCCAAAAGATTTCCCGATGACATGGTATCCCCAGCAACCCCGATAGAAAGACCCCTGTCGTTACAGGATGAATTAAACTTAGCTATGGAAACCCCGGGTGTGACAATAAGGAAAACTCCACCCAGGCATACAAATAAAGGAAATACAAAAAGTTTAAGAGAAGCCATGGACATGATAAATTATCCGATAAAAACAAGGCAAAGTAACTTGCCCTGGACCCAGGAACATCCTGAAGATCAAAATCTAGAAGAATACCACCAAATAACAGTATCAAAAGTAAAACCCAAGGAATCACACTCCTGGAAACAGACCATGCTACGAAATACACCTCACCCCCCGGAAGATATGGCATTCAAGCAATAGAGACATTCTCCAAAAGTATTTAACTCCTCCCAGAGCTCCCAAGAATCTTTTAACTCCCCCGAAACAGGACGTCAGCATGAGGAAATGGAAAATAAGCCCTCTACTTCAAAAGGAGATGAAATATATGAAGCAAGGGCAGACAATCCTCCGAAATTACAAAGGACCATCCCAGAAAGCGCTAATGATGAATCTTCAGGAACTAGTTCTACCGAATCTGACGATGAGCTCCAAGACACACAAAAATAAAAACCAACTTCGGCTACCGCGCAAGCAAAACAAACTAAAGCAAAAGGTCAAAAATTACTTTTAAAACAATACAAAAAATTCGACCTAATCTCCATGGGAAAGTCAAAAAAGAATAAAACACCAGAAACTGAACAGGAAGTTACCACGAAATCTGGCAGAATAAGTAAGAAACCAGACAAATGGAAATATGTCTAGGAATCGAGTACCCCAAAAACTTATAAAGTAAAAGTAAATCGAAATGAGCAGTTAAAATAAAAAAAAAGAAAAAAAACAAGGGCATATAAACAAGACATTACAATGAAAGCAACCCTTAATAAGTCAAAAAGTTAATAGTTAATTTTTCCAGATGAATTGAATCCTGGTTCGATAAAAAATCCTTGAAGATAGAAGAAGAACGGAGATTGTACAACCCATCCCCCAAAAAGACAAAATAAAATACCTAGTGCCGTCCCATTACAGACAGAACAAATATGGACCAGCTATTACAAGTACGATCTAAATTTCTAAACGCTTTAGCACAATTAACAACAGAGAGATTGAGAATCGAAAAAATGATGGAGGCTACGCTTAAGTCTCTTAGAGAAATTAAGGCTTCTCAGGAAGAAATGAACAAAAAATTAAACGAGGTATTAGCAATCAAACAAATGGATAAATTATTTGAAGCCCAACTTATGGAAATTAAAGAGCAGATCGCAAAAATCCACAGTGAACTGGAATCAATAAGCGACGCCACGCTCGTTAAGGGATACAACCCCGACAAGGCCCTCAAACTACAAGTTTTATACGATAAACTGCAAGAAATTGGCAAAAACGTGCAAGAGTATAGAAAAAATACTGTGCTATCCGCGACAATATCCATACAAGAACACCTCCTGAACGAGTAAAGATTTTAGGATTACGACATACATACGACAACTTAAAAGCTCAAAAAGAAATAATTAAGCTCCAACAAGACAATCTAGAGAAGCAACTGAAAGAAAACCGAGTCGAAATTGCCAGAGAATTACAAAAACAAAATGAATTTTGCTCAAACCTAGAGATGATGGTAGCAACGTATTTTACGGTTGAAATTAATCCACCCCATAACCCCCATTTTGGAAGTATTCTTGCTAACAACGAAGGGCCATGTTCGACACATTCACAAACCGCGTATTTTGAAATTCCAAACCAGGCCCCGTATCAGTATATCAAAAACCAAGTAGAATCTATTCAACAGAATACTCCAACGGAGAGTAACGCAATTATGAGGACCCAGTACCCCAACGCCAGAACAAATGTTAGACCCGTTGTAACATCTCCCAAAGTTCCCCAGAAGTATCTGCATCACAAGGAACGCCCAAAACACAACTATCGTCAGATGGTACGGAAAGTTAAGGAATATCAATCATGGAAATGATTGAACACAAAGAAAAAGGGGAGGTAAAATATTCTTTTATTGATAAATGAAAAAAAATATATTTTTTTTACAAGTTCAAAATAAGTGCATCCACTTCGCCTCATAGATTGTAGAATATAGCGACAAATTTAATGAAAAAACTTATAACTCGAGCGTAATCTCGTTAAACTAGATAACTATATTTCTGATAGAAGAATATAGTAGTTCCCTAACTATTTCCTCCTTTTCGACTAAATTGAGAAAATTAGGTAGCAAGTATTTATATATATATATATATATATATATATATATATATATATATATATATATATATATATATATATATATATATATATATATATATATATATATATATATATATATATATATATATATATATATATATATATATATATATATATATAAGGACAGTGGAGATGAAATAATAAAGGTAGCTCAGAATATTACACCTTGATTCCTTGATGAAAGGCCTATTCAACAAGAACAAATATAATAGAAGTAACATCTTAGCATGTTAAATGTTCACTAAATAAACTATTCGTTAAATACCCAGGAATAAAAAACGACAATAAAGTTGAAATTACCCCGGTAAATTACCCATCGTATATGTTTTACCCCCCTCCCTCTCAATTTCGAAAATATTATTTAAGTCTGATCTAATTAACAAATGCATTTTTTTTAGTGTTTGACCCGCCCCTGTAGCCTCAATATGTCCTTAGAAGAAGAATATCGTTAGATAATTGGCTTAAAACAAAAATAATAGTAACCCTGAAAGTAAATAACAAATCATATTCAAAAACTTACCACTGAAAAAGGCCACTGAAGTACCTTCACCAAATCAAATTGTAAAACTTAAAGTGCCGGTTTAGGCACGTAAATTTTGACCTGTAAAAATGAAAGAGAAATTTTCTTACCATGACCCAATCAAATGCTAAATAAAATATCTTTATGCTAAGTGTGACAAGTACCTTGAATAAAAATTATTTCAATAAACATAGCGTGGACAGTTTATCTGGCGACTAGCGACTCCACGCTGCCTAGCTACTTCAATAACTATTTTGATGTATTATCAATGTTCCAAAATGTCGCATCCAAAAGTCTCAGTTAAGATAAAATTAAATTCAAATAAAAAGACGCATTGATTGACTTTTCAATTTTGATGAGCAAATATAGGAAATGTATCTTTGTCGTAACTATACGACGAAAAACCGTATACCATGAATTAAGATCGTAACTAGAGGCTGTATGTGTTCAGAATAATATGCCTGGCGCAAAACTATTATTCAAACTTCCTATTATTGTTCAACTATACGCAAACTTTCTTTGCGTTAGGCAGAGGAAGAATAGAAAACAAAACATAACAATCGTATCAATAGCTCTAGCTGAAATTGGCCTAAAAAGTTCCCATTGCCATTTCTATTGTGAAATAGGCCAAGTAATTACCTGAGTTGCAAAAAAAATCGCCACGTAATCAGAAATAATCACACCTCAAATAAAACTATTTACCTGAAATCTTTCAAAAACTCCCGAATTGCAAGTTCTGAGATTTAAATTATCAATTACATGCTATACATGAAATACGCACTTTAATGAAATGACTTTCCAAAAAGCTAAAAACATAAAACCAATTACCTTATTCCTAAAATATCAACCGTATATCATATATCGTGTATTGTGAAAACAACCCTTTGTCAATCAAACTTAAACTCATTAAAACGTCATGGGCGATAACAGACATCGCGTGTCAATCGCGCGGTGGAATAGTCTTGAGAGACAAGATTGAATAATCACAAACCTGTAGTGCCAATAGTTGAAATCCCAAAATATGATGTTTCGTAGATAGAGTAATTAGGTAAGGCATTTGGGACGATACCAATATATAAGACTAGTCTAATATCTTCTAAAAGATAGAAAATATTGTTCTGTCCTGGCAATCAGACAATAAATAATAGACTTGAAAAAGAAGTCCGTTAAGGATTAGCGTAGCAAACAGAACCCTTTCATTGACAGGGAACTTTTAAAGGTGGACAGCACCATTGTACTTGTAGAAATATAACTGCGGTCTTGCCCTAATTCACAAGTCATTGCAAAAAATAGCATTTCTTTTGCAAAAAAATGAAAGAAACTTAAGACTAATATAATCCTACCAAAACACGGACTAATGACCAAAAATAATCACAAATCTCTTAAGTCAAATGTGGGAATTGCCTTGATTAAAGCTACTCCGGTGATTGTGCCTACAGTCTAGAAATCAATCGTAAATTATACACGCAAGATGGGCAGTCTAGTGAGAAAGGCTTTCTGGAGGAACGAAAAGTATAAGACTAGTTAATGAAATCCTAAAACACGGTAATTATCTTCAAAACTTGGGCGCCATGGATTCATTGAACCTATACAAATTAAACTCGAAATATGGATCCAAGTAAGAATAACATTTAATATGCTTTAAATGTCCGCGATAACCACAAACATATGTAGACATGCCATTAATTAATTTTTAACCCTATATATCTCGTTGTTAAAAAAAAAGCCTAAATAAACAAAACGAAGCAAAAAAAAGTAAGAATAAGTTAAAACAATTGCTAAACACTTGCTAAAACACTTGCTAAAAGTAAGAATAAGTTAAAACAATTAACGAATGCACCAACCTTCCAATATGGCACTTAAGTCCAATATGGCACTTAAGATGGCAATAGCCTATTTTAATAAATAGGAAACGTAACTTAGTCAACAAGCCATCCATGGAAATCCCAATTCATAAAATATAGGCTAGTTGAGTTCAAAACACCACGTAATTACTAACGCATAGATAAGTTTTGAACTAAATTAGATGAAGACAAAACTAGAATTTATACGCGAACACGAAGGACAAACAAATAGTTTCTAAATATCCAAACAAAGAAACCAATTAAACAAAACGGGAAATGGAAAGTTCAACAAATTACATAATAAACCAAATTCTGTAATTTGGCAAATTCTTGTAACATTGTGAATTTGGTTCGTTGTAACGAACAAAATTTTAGTTCAAAACTGTAATTACCGAAACAAATTCTTCTCAAAATCATCAAAGGCATAAATATATCCCTTTAAAATTTTAGATAATAAATACCTCCGCCACACGGCGATAACTCCACCACGAAAGAAAGAAAAATGTCGACACCTTAAAAGTGAATATATCCCTCCTTTTAACTCAATTATAAGGACAAACCTAAACTCGATTAACTAGCCTTTGTATCCAAACATCAGCATAATTCTAAAATAAGCTGAGGTAAACAGCTTATTCATACATATCCTGAAGATATTATGTGAATAAACGTCAACAAAAACCCCTCATTCAATTCAACCTAAACAAGAACTCCGGGATAAGCCATTAAGGAAGAAATACCTACAATTAAAATAAATGAACTCTCTTTAATTTATCAACTACAAAACTAAAATCAATGAAACTTAATAGAAGGTAATCAAAGCTGAGTAAAGTGCGACGGTAAATAAAAAATCGGTAGCTTAATTGCCTAATGTTTGAAAGCCTTAAAAGATAAGTTCATATCTACAAACTTCAGCCCAATAACATATTCTTTACATTGAAAAGTACAAAATAACCTTGGCCACCTTAAAAAATCGTTAAAAGGGAAAACTTGCCTTGTTGACTAACAATACTCCAAAAAAAAAGAAAAAAAAGCTGAATTGGTTGTATATAAGGATTTACCTATTAAGAGATCGAATACCCAGACTAGATACTGAGTAGAAATATAAGATCCCTTTTAAATTAATTGATGATTATTGCATTAATTGAAATATGCTAGCCTACAATATAATACAACCCTATCATTAACAACTTAAGCTTGAAAACCTACTCAAAACCATGTAAAGGTACTTTTAGGTACAAAATCAGTAGTAACCCCCAAAACCCCCCACACTTCGGACGGTGAAAAAGATTTTTTTCTATAAATTTTTTTAATTTCCTCAGAAAACCACGCAAAAAAGAGGCGGAACATACTTTTAACTAGAAAATAGTAGTAGTACCCCGCACACTTCAAACGGTAAAATTTTTTTTTTATTTTGACAATTAATAAAAACTCAATATACATGGCAATTCTAATACATAAAAGCAAAATAAAATAATAATCAGCAAACAACCCCGTAGAATATCTTAAGAGTGGTATAGGAGGAATAATTCAAGAATCCAGGCGATACGCGATAGTGAAAACGGATAAACCCACAAGCATAGGAGGTTTGAGCCAGAAATGCGCATTATGTATATTATCCCACCGTGTAGCTGCTTGACTCTCAACTTCTGTTAAAAAAAATTACACAAGTTACTAAATGAGGGAGATACGGGCGTTGTAAACTCTGTTGCTGACTTGGTTTTGTAACGTCTGATCAGATTTTGCAACTCACAGTAGAACCTGGAGGCTCCTTCTAACGGAATTTTCTCCAGTGACACTTAGGTCAATAGTGTGTCGAAATTTTGTGTGAAAATCTTGTTCAATGGCTGATCGAAACTAGAATTTTTGATTTTTGATCGGCCATTGAATGAAGTTCAACAAGAAATCGCTCTACAGGCACCAAAACGGTCTAGCCGTCGAACTTCTTTGACACATGGACGTTCAATCGTGAGAGGCGGTGGCCATGGGGGAATAGAGGCGGTATTATATCATCCCGTATCCGTTCCCGTGTGGTCCTAGCTCTTTATGAAAAACAACCACATAAATACAAGTCGTAACTACCAACAAGGAAAATAAGTGATAAGTGAAAACCCCCAGTCGTGGGAAGCTTTGGGCAGTCGAATGGAAGTCGTATTCCATTCAAAACAAAAATGTGACAACAAAAATGACCATGTGAGAATAAGAAATGAAGATGGATAGAAGTCTGATCCGTGGGGAATGCTCTTACTTTGTAGGCTTTGCCTGTTGATTGTTTGGGGGAAGAGTACAAAGTGAAGGTATCTCTTACGAAAATCAACTGGAACAGGAAAAGAAACGCCAGAATACACTACCCCTTCGATTAAAAGAATCACTGTAACAAAAATATTACAGATATGTGAATACATTACGATACATGGGGAATGGGTTGGCACGGTGCCGGTACACGATTCAATTGATTTCGTGGACGGGCGCCACGCCAAGGTATTTCTTACAAAGAGCAACTCGAACAGGAAAAGGAACCCAAGAATACCAGCGAAAGTTAAATACCATAAATTAGAAACCAAGTAAAAAGCTACATGTCATAAGCAATCGTCAATTTGAAAGCGATAAGAAACGTAAGCCAACTAAGTAACTATGTTAATTATTTCATCAACATTTAACCTTAACTACTATAACCATTTTGAAAATATATTAAGTAATAATTTATTTCATAATTGCTGATAAATTTTATATAAAAACACATTTGCAGATACGGTACGAGAAATAACCTTCAACCACTGGTTAAGGGAAACGCCGAAAGAAGCAACCATACGGTACGTTGCTTATATTAACCCAAAATCTAATAGAATAAAGTAAAGAGAAGAAAAGTAACCATGATAAAATACCCAAGCCATCAACAATTGAATAATCGTGAACTAGAGAATCTAACCTCATGGAACCTTAAGAAAAGAAATAGTGTAAACAACATTAATATTTCTTTAAGAGAATGGGAAATTGTTGATAATGCATTAAAAGAAGAGGAACTTGTCAGAGCAATAGAAAAATTAGACTGTCCAAAACTATATCATCTTCTAAAATCTCAAAAGACAAGATTGGAACAAAGAGTAATCCTAAAATTAACGACAAGCTTAGTGGATTATAACTTCAGTGCACGAGTAATGACAAGAACGCTAGAGCATACTAGATTAAGTGCCAACCTGGCCTTCTGAATTTTAATACAAGATATTCCAACAACAAAATATAACTCACTGTCTGATTATATCGCCGAAAATATTTGGTGCGATCAAGACAATAACAACGTAGCTACAATTTGGCCCATTAAATTTATCTCCATACTAATAGACCACGGACACATGTTAAAAGGGGAAAGCTTTCTTAAGGCCTTGCGCGTCAACTGTGTAAATAACACGTATTTGAATCTAATAAACCCTTTAATGAGATCCGCCATTTTTCAAGTTATCCCAAGAGAGTATAAAGACATAAATAAAACAACACTGAATTTGTTCGAAGAAGATAAAAACTTTGAAAGAAAAATATTCCCTGGTACAGACATAATTTTGTGTTAACAACTATGCTGTTGCCAATCAGACTTGAACTTAAGTTTCTCCGTGGTAGAAACAAAGAGTGACCAACTGTTACAATCCCGGCTCTGCCGAAAAGTCGTTCGAAAAAATATGAGCAAAAATTACAAAACGACCAAACTAGAGGGCCTGCACCTCCCAAATGGATTGTTAGTGTATTTAATATACTTAAACATACCCGAAGCCGGAAAAAATAATATACTATTTGAACTCAAATTTCTCAGCTCAAATGTTTCGTCATGGAAAGATTATAGACTTCTCGATATGCTTACATCCCCGAGTTCAAAGGCGGCACTGCCGGATGAGGCACCCATATTGAAATTAAAACCCAATATTAGTGGAAGGAACTGTATATATAAGTAATCTCGTTGAAATAGAGGGTTCTTCTACTATTCATTCTAATAATATTACCCTCTAATAGTACCTGAAAGGGTTATGTCTGCATAATGGGATTGCTATTGTTATGTAGAATTACGTTATATGATAAAATCAGTAGTGTATTAATATTTATAAAACTATGAATTACATTGATGCCAAAAGTCTAAATATACTGTTAATACGTTGAAAAAAAGATAGTTACTCGAAAGTCTATATACTTCTAAGCTTATATGGAATTCGTTAAAAGCGACCACAAAGTCGTTAAACTAGAGTATGGAGCTTTAGAGATCGAATTATGTTCGAACACACAAATAGCCAGGTGCAAAGTGGCACCGGTGAAAAAGTAGTTCAACCTCGACCTGAAGTGACCTTATTTTCCACTCAAAGTAATTATTCATTATTGGTTAATATGGAGCTTTAGATGATTCGAATTACGGTCGAATGAATGAGTACCCGAATGTATTGAGGAAATGCCGGTAAAAAGGTAGTTTGACCTCGACCTAGAGTGTACCATGACTATAGCCAATCTTGAACAAGATAACTAGACAAAATTCAATAGAAACTACCTTTCATTTCAGAACAATGGCCAAAGCAATTATTGACACGGAGTTCATATGTATAAAGCATGCCAAAAAAATGTCATATACTCGGCGGCAATGATCGTTGTGAATAAATCAGGGGAGGAAGTCTTCGCAAAAAAATGGGACGTTAAGTATGATTTAAGGAAATTTGACGTAGAATCCTATGAGTTTAGTCTAAACTTCGCAAACACCCCAAAATATCGACCAGCGAGAGGCAAACTAGGAATCAAATATAACGGCAGAAAGGGAAAATACCTCCATTTTATTCAACACGAAATTAGGAAATTACAAAGACAACACAAAATTCGGTACTGGTATGTTAAAGGTCCTTTCCAGACGGACTTACTGCTTCTCGACAAATGTAAAAAACAGAAGTTAGTTTCTAAAATTGAAGGAAATTCAGACTGCATTAAATACCGTGGAAAACATGACCCCCTCCAAGAAATTAAATACTACAAACAGTATTTATATAATCCAAGAAGTGTGACTTATAAAGCCAAAAGAAAAGAAATCATATTTCAAAGAATTAAAACTTACGAATCAAAATCAAAAGTAGTCAAGAAATCAAAAAAACTGTCCCAATCGAAATAATTAAAGTTAACCCACACACCACTTATGTTAAAACAAAAATTCTTGTGTGAAACCAATTAAAATATCTATCCCCCCAGCCTAAGAATCAACCATTCGTTCACCATAAGCAAAGCAACAAATTGTACGACCACGAACCTTAATCTTATCTTGTTTCCTTTGGGCAACGAAGATTATCATAAAATAATATAAACATAATATCATAATTAGTACCTTGTTTCCTTCCCTGAAAGAAAAAGAAAACAAATAATAGGAATCAGAGTTCTCGTTTGATTTATCAATAATAAAAGGTTCCTCTGTGTTATGTCTAATGAAGTATTAAATCGAGAAACAACAAAAGGGATGTGGATAACAAATGTCATAGAAACCTTCATTTCCCAAACCAAAGCCCAAGATATCGTAAAACATGGAATAATCTTCAAACATGAGAATTCGTTACTTGCAAGCCACAATGCCTGGAAAATCTTTATGAAACTGGATCCCAAACCGTTTGAAACCCTATTTCAACAAGTAATGAGACTGGAGAAAAACACCAATGAATTAAAGTATTCCATATTCTATTTCTTATAATCAGACAAAAGCCTGCAGACCACGAAAGATATGCATCACAAGGAAAATAAAGGAAATCTACCCCCCATTTTTCCTAAACTAAAGTTGAAGTTCATAGTAGAAGACTTTGACAAGAAAATGGCAGAAATCAATAAAGCTCTTGGAAATAACAACAGAGAAAACAGAAGAAAAAGAGAATTAAGTAATACGCACGGATCTATAAGCGAATATACTACGAGAAAATATACCGTAGGTTCCTTCTTGGCAACTTCCAAGAGAACTAAACTCTATGATGGAAATTACGCAATGCTAAATGAACTACCGATCCTATGGATTTTTCTCAAGGAATTATGGCAAAATCAGGCTGAACAAAACATTACGAAGCAAATATTATCAAAACTCGCAAAGGAGAAAGACTACAGACAAATTATCAACCTAGAGGAATTAAAATTCTCAAATACACAACAAGATGATAAGAATAAAAATCCTACAGAAAGAAAAAGAAAAAACACCAAGACAACCACGCCTACATATGTGACCCCAGTAAGAGATATACAATCTTCAATGTCAGAAGTCACGACGAGCACAATCCCTGAAATGAGCGCACTTAGCAAGAAAGCACCTAGAAATTTGACCACACTAACTTATCTAAGACCAACGATACTTACAAAATGGACATGGTCAACAGGACCCACGTATTACCGCACCCAGTCGATTGGTGTAATTACTATAGGCTTTAGAGCAAGACTCCCAGTAAGGCATACCGAAACGCAAACGATAAAAGTACAAGCGATTCAACCAGTAGAAAAGAAAACGCAAAACAAGAGAGAGGAAGAAGACGATTACGTACATAAGAAATGTTGGACAATAGATGGCAAACGTACCTGTGTAAGATTAGCAATGGCCGACGAGCCGGCAAGGGAAGATATCGAACCATTACCTGAGCTAAACGAAAAAAAACGCCTTAAGAGTATCAATTCACCAATCCTTCTTAATACTGTATAGACAGAGACTGCAAGCACTATTTGAATTATTCAATACAGAAATACAAAAGTTAAAACAGAGTACCACAAGAATCTTCAAGGTATTTTTTCGAAAAATCAAATACCACAGATCAGCTAGTCTAATACCAATCATAGGAGAATTAGCCTCACACTTATTTGGGCTATCGACTGAAGTAGACCTAAATATCCTAAGGGAAAAAGTAGGAAAACTAAATAATGCCATGAACGTGACCTTACACGTCCAAAAAATACAAGCCAGTATAGCCAATTATCAGAGAGACAAAATTGAAGCAATCTCAAAGAAAATATTAAAGAAAGTAAGCATAATGAATTATTTAAAAAATGAAGTAGATCATGTGATTTCCGATTCGAGCCTCACCATGGTATCACTAGACATAGTGACAATGTCATTACTTAACCTGGCAACTGACGTCAGCAAATTTGAATTTGCATTATTTGCCCTTACTGGAGGAACCTTGTCATATGACCTGGTGGATCTTTCGAACCTAAAAAGTATCTTAGATGAAATAAAAACGCATTTAACGTTTGGACTACATCTACCAACAGAACCAGAAGTATCAAACTTATTCCACTATTACACCAAGCTAAAGGTTCACATAACAGAAATAAGCGAACAACTATTTGAAGTAGTAACAATTCCATTAATAAATGAACAATCAATGTATGACTTGTATAAAATTTCTACATTTCCAGTCAATATAGGTAGAACTAATTCATTCATGACTATCACCCCCGAAGCGGAATACTTACTTGTCGATCAAGATAGGAGAAAATATGCCTTAGCAAATCCACAGGACCTTAAAGAATGCGTAGCATTCAAAAATCTAGTATGTCAACTAACCCTGCCTATTTATAATGTAAAACCTGGATCCTGTATGTTAGATATATTTTTAAGAGAGACTCAACAAGAGGAAATTCCAAATTCATGCGAAGCGCTAATAGGTAGTACTAAGCGAGAAATATTTATTCATCTTAGAAATGACCTATGGCTATTCTCCGTTCCAAAAGAAACAGTTGGGACTATCTCTTGTTATAATAATACAGAAAGAATCGATCTAAGCTACAGAACCGAACTACTATTACAAGACGTGGGAACAATAACCAAAAGACAAGGATTCAGACTAGTAACCAAAGAAGCCATTGCAAAAACACCACTGATAAACACAAGTACAATTATAATAAGCCCCAAAGTGGTCAATTTCAAACCAGTCAGCTTATCATATACAATTCCTAATATTGAAAACGAAAAAGGGAAAACCGCAATATGGTCAAAAATAGAGAATGTCAAGGGAACCTTACCATTAACAAAAATAAAAGAAGCCTTAGATTCTCAAATTCCCCTATATACCAATGAAGACCAAAGATTGACGTACGTAGAAAATAGATGCGGAATATTTTCAACGAATTTTTGGTGGTATATCCTCCTGACGGTGGGATTCGTATTCATGATCTCATATTCTATAAGAATCTTATTTAACCTAAATTATAGAAGAATTTTGAGAATGACGCGTAGAAAAAGACCAAAGTCAGATCACATCGAGCCGAGCGAGATGCAAAACCTAAACCCGGAACTCCCTGATATCCCTTAAGCAAAAAAGTAAGGGAGTACATGATCGAGCGAATGGGAGCAGAGGTCCTCATTTGTGCCATGTCCAGTCCTAAATCTCTACTTATTGTTTGTGTAAACCCATGCAACTGTAAATATGTATTTCTTAAGCGGCATGGATGCGCGTAAACAGTAAAAACTTGAAAATTTATTGTAAATCAAGACCTCTCATAAAACCATGTAACCTACCTCGAATGTAGTTATATAATAGAAAAGTAAATGCTAAAGTAGATGAGTGTTGAATAACATTTAAGAGGGTATTAGATATTGAGCGGATGTCAAACGCACATCTATACAAGTATATATATATAATCACCAAATCTTGAAAATCTCATATTGTGTTATTTTTCGTAGACATAATCATTTTTATTAAGATTACTTAGATTGTCTCGCAGTAACCTAGTATTGCTGAAATATGCAAGTAAAAGCATGAGGATTGCTTTTATTCATTTTATCTTTGAGTTTAAATATACCCATATTAAATTGATATGATTAGTACGACTAATCATGACTATTATTTAAAACAATAGTCCCCGCATAATATGGTATTATTTCTGTACGTTTTTTAATTTGTGCGATTATAAAGAGCGTATGATTCTGCCCATATATTTATATTCTAGGAAGCAGAGTAATCAGTGCAGATTAACTATTGGTGTACCAGCAAGCAACACAGATACAACCCAGTAGCATCTACTCTCATCATTCGTCAACCACCGAAAAGTACTCACCGAGGAAACCCCTGAAGACAATGACCTGGTGAAAATCCAAGTCATCCAAGCCTAGTACCAGGTAACACTACCACAACCACTATCGGCGAACCAAGAACCCCATATATATATATATATATATATATATATATATATATATATATATATATATATATATATATATATATATATATATATATATATATATATATGATATATATATATATATATATATATATATATATATATATATATATATATATATATATATATATATATATATATATATATGAATTGATAATTACCTAAAGAACCACCCCGACCAGTCATGTCGTAAAACTGCATAAATATCCGTCAGATTACTATCCTTAGACGGCAAAGTCCGTAAGATTTAATGTTTGGAATACCAAGAATAACCCTGGATCCAATTCCTCAAAGATTGTATATCTTAAGCCTCAGATCAAAGACAATATGTTAAACCAAAATGCCAAAATCAAGTTTTGAACATACCCAATTAGATGTCACGAAACCAAACTATCTTCCATGAGAAGAGGAACCAATCATAATCAATTTTGTGGGAAATATAAACTGTAAGTGCTAAATTTTTCCCAAAATGAAGTGTTAAAAGAAGATAACAACCAGTCATTATCTCTTTAATCCCTCGATGATGATATATCATTATAACAAGAATCAAAGACAATGCATCAAATATAGAACCTGAGATAGAATTTTAATCCATCCATAATTATCCTTACATGTCTTACATAACCCATAGTCCAAAAAAAGGAAAGACTGTACGTGAACAATTTACGGGAAACACAGACTGTACGAGTATTAGATTTTCCCGAGGATAAAAGTATCAAAGAAGATATACCCAGCCCAGCGATCAAGATACCCATTTCATGTAATCAATTCCCAAAGATTTATTTACCTAGTGAACATTTCAACGACTCGGTAACATCAATCCAACGTATTTGACATGACAAACCACGCACGGACAATTTTGTGCAAGTAGTCATACTTATGAACAATGTAAACTATTATCCCAAGGAACAAGTAGCAAAAATTAAACCACCACGAAAACAAACCATAAACAATTAGCCAACCCAGTGATTAATTAAACGGACGCGCCAAGTAAAGTGAAAACGTATGTGAGTAATAAAGACACATGGAATGATGAAGTAAGTGTGAACCTTATGTATCTAACAATAACTTCAGTGAATACTGAGAAACTTTTCATAATCAGTTCAAAATAAGTATAAATTACATTATTCCAATGTTGCAGTCAGGCATCAAGTTTAAAAAGTTATATTATGAAACCTTTCATTTCCAATCATTTATCTTATATATATATATTAGTGCCCTTGAAGTCAGTTACGTATTGTATCATTATAGTGTCAGGTGGAAGTATAGTCAAGTTTAGAGGAAAAATAAATATGTACCATTTTAAGTGATAGAATAGTCACAAAGGCAGTACTTAATTAGTTAGAACCATGTAGAACGAAATAGAATCAATTACGTATCGTATCATTATATTGTCAGGTGGAAATATAGTCAAGTCTAGAGAAAAAGCAAATATGTACCATTTTCAGTGATAAAATAGTCGCAAAGGCAGTACTTAATTAGTTAGAACTATGTAAAATTATTAGCATATCAGGTGAAGGAATTTTAGTATCAGGTGGAGGGATTAATAATTATTACATAATCATATAATCAAATATGTTAGTCAATAGATAAACTCTTTGACTCTTTCGTCAAATAGAATGTATAGGTGGTGGACTTTAAAGTGATGTTTTAATACGCGTAGTGTCATGTCATACCAAAGCTAAATTTAATGCAAGTAACATGTACCAAATCAAAAAGAGAAAGGGGGAAAGTAAGATCAGAGTTTAAAAGAGCAGAAGGAGCAGGGAATACAACGATGAGGATATCATTAAGAATTGGAAGGGTCATATGTAATGGAAATAATTGTCAAGCCCCCAATAACTTTCCGAGTAAAATATAATTGCCCAGTATAAGCCCAGAAAATTGAAGTAACACATAATTGTAAAATTTTAAAACATCGTATCACTATTGTAACTATGACAAATCGCTCCCACAAAAAAAGGGAATATCAATAAATATTCAGAATTATCAATTTCACATGACACGCAACCAACCGTGTAATCTAAATCTTGGGTTTGAAATTTGCATAAAATGTGTCAAAAATTGCATAAATTACAAAGTAAAGCTTCAGAAAATATTTGCGTCAAATACAATGTGAAACTATGTATCAAGTAAAAAATTGTATCATGCTAGGAAGAATTCCGAAGCGAAACTTTAGAAGAATCATAAGCCGGTTCAAAAGTTAATTAAAATCAACTAGCTAATTGGTCCAATAGTGATATAGGGCAGACAGTGAAACCAATAGAATCTGAATAATATACTTGTTAGTAACGAAAGGACGTAGCCTCTGGTAAAACTGGAAATAGTAGATAGCTAAAACTTAGCAATTTTGAGTCAGTCTTGTTTTGGAGTCTCGCATCAGCCTTTTATCGGAGTCTTTTTTCAGTCTATTAGAAATCTCTTATGAGTTATATTGTGAATTATTCACTCATGTTGAATCTGTGTTTAATTAATAGACCGAAGTACTGAACGTTACTTATATTACTAGTGTGCAGATTTAACCCAGTGCCAATTACCGCAAGTGTATTGATATACCAGAAGGTCTGTTCGATATGTGAGTAAATAAATGCATCACTTCCTTATTTTATTCTCTTTATGCTAGTATTTCTCGAAATAGCTTGTCCTTGTGGCTCCACTCGCTCTCAAGGGAACCTGAATCCATTCAATCTGATTTCGACTCAGTATGGCCGTTAATGCGAGCTCCCCGTTTGTACGGTTAATTTAAGCTCCCTACACACGAAGTTCCGCCTCCACTTAAGTATGCTGATCACGAACCGTCAGCTTAGAGTTTAACTGAATTCCCCCATTGAATTGATTAATTGAAATTTCCCATATAAGGAAACACTAAAAAAAGTATGAATAAATAACATTTTTAACAAACCCCCCCCCCATTATATTTTTTTGTTTTTGTAAAAAGTATTTCTATTTTGTAGTAACTATTCTTTATTCTGTTAGAACTACTTAAGATTTATGTAAAGTATTTTCGCGTTTTTAGGAATAATTTTGTCCTGTAAGAACTATTTTGGAAGTGTTAGAACTTATTGTATTTTGTAATAATTATTTCTGTTTTGTAAGAATTATTAGAATTTTTTAACTTTTTTTTATTGAAAAGTTCTTCTATAGAAAAGTTCAGAACAGAACATGAACTTTTTTCTATTAATTGAGAAAATTCAAAATTTCCCTCATAGGGCTGTTGTATCATCGCTTAAAATATTTATGACTTTATTAATTTTGACTTAATGCATATCCCAATACTAAGCAATACTTTGCCTAAGTCTTTATTGTAGCATTTTCCTCATACGGCTGTCGTATCATCGGTTAAAATATATACGACTTTATTAATTTTGACTTTATGCATACCCCAATACTAAGTAATATTTTTCAAAATACTTTGTTGTAGCATTCCCCTTATATGGCTGTCGTATCATTGATTAAAATATATATGACTTCATTAATCTTGACGTTATGCATACCCCAATACTAAGCCATAATTTTCAAAAGCCTTTATTGTATCATTTCCCTCATCGGGTTGTCATATCATCACTTAAAAAATATATAACTTTATTAGTTTTGACTTTATGCATACTCAAATATTAAGCAATATTTTTCAAAGAAAATTTTTTAATAACATTATTTTTCTAATAGAAAAAATCACGACTAAACTATATCATCCTCATTTCGTGTTCCAAAATATCACATGTGAATTTCTTTTGTATTAATTATATTTGATGTCATTTTAAGACATGTAAAAAGCTGAAAAAATGTAAGTAAAAATAAATTTTTTTTTTTTTGGGGGGGGGGGGAGGAACGACAACTTGGGTGGGGGCATTTTTGTCCTGGATGGGGAATTGGGTACATATAGGGAGACATGGGGCCCTGGAGGGGAACATTGTGTCCTGGATGGGAATGTGGGGGCCCAAACTCATGTGCAAGCCCCATAAATTGAAAACCGTGGTGCTCAGGACCATTACTTTACAAAAACTGATACCTGGCCGGTTGCAGCCATAATCAATTATCAATAATTAATAATCGGCTAGATATCATTAGAGTACGAAAAGATGTCTTTTAACTGTATATTAGGATCCATATCAAATATTCGATTATTAGACATCATGTGACTTCAAGTTCACTTCAATTATTGAAGAGCATACTATCAATGACATTGTTTTAGAGAGAATATCTGGCATACAAATCCAAGAATTTTCCTTATCAACCAGAAGTTGCGATAACCCTCAATGTGTGCTCGTATGGATTGAAGAGTTTCACCAAGAATATATTGTTTCTTGAAAAATGTTAAAATCACTCCTTAGAAGTTTTTCGCTGGATATGGAGGACTAGCAACTCTAATAGCACATTGGGATATGTTTGTTTTCGGAATTATGGGATACCTGTGTGCTATGAATGATGCTCGCAAAAATTCCCTAGAATATTCATTATCAAGCGGAAATTGGATAACACCAGATGTGTCGTAGGAATGATGGGATATGGGTGTCGTCGGAATTATGAAATACCTTTGCGGTTGTAGTAATGGGATACCTGTGGGCTCGGAGTATTGCCCCCCATACTACCCTCTTATACTTAACCGGCATCCTCATTTAAATTTGCATAAGTAAACAACAGCACTTGTTAAAAGAATGACGTAACAGTCATCTGTGCGTAAAATATAAACAATAAACGACTTGGAAAATGCCTTGACGAAACTCTGCCAAATATCCAGTAGAAAAATAGTGTCGGTACCGGGAACCGAAGGGATATGGGCGCGGCCGGATTTTTCGATAGCATACCAATTTTATAAATATTTTAGTCCTTTCCAAAGTTTATAGGACTACCTCTTCCATAAAACCTCATAAGATCCCTAGGTATAAGTTACAACCCTTCCCCCGGGTTCTGGGAGGGGGTATCTTGACACCGAAGTTTTTGTCATCTAATCGTTGGACTATGTCAAAAAAATCTCTATCTCAAAATTTTGATTGGATGCATTTGGAGAAAAGGGGGTTTAGGAAGGGGGGGGGGGTGTAGATGCTCGCTGATCACTTTTGATGACTCTTAAAAAGGTAAGTAGAACTTCCAATTTCCAGTCAAATGAACCACCTTTAATGTTTGTACGACCACCCCTTACATAAGACCTTATCTACCCCAAGGGCGTAATTTACAACACTTCCCTGGGCTCATGGGGGTTGTGTCGACTCCTGAGTTCTTGTCATTTGATCTCTAAACCATTTTGAACAAAATGGCTGTCACAATTTTGATCGGTTGCATTTGGGGGAAAAGGGCCTTGGGCGAGGGGGGGATAGTTTCCCTCCGATTAATTTTGACTCTTAAAAAGGGTATGGAGGACTAGTAACTCTAATAGCACATTGGGATTTGTGTGTAGTTGGAATTTTGGGATACCTCTCTTCTCGGATTGATGCTGGCAAACTTTTTTAGAATTTTCCTTATCAACCGGAAATTATATAGCACCAGATGTGTTGTAGGAATGATGGGATATGTGCGTAGTCGGGATGAAGGGATACCTCTGCACTTGTAGCAATGGGATACCTGAAGTTTTTGTCATCTATTTGTTGGACTATGTAAAAAAAAATTGTAACTCAATATTTTGATGGGATGCATTTGGGGAAAAGAGGGTGTAGGAAGGGGGGTGTATATGCCCGCTGATCACTTTTGACGACTCTTAAAAAGGTAAGTAGAACTTCCAATTACCAATCAAATGAACCACCTCAGATGTCTGTACGACCACCCCTTACGTAAAAACTTAACTCCCCCAAGGGCATAATTTAAAACACTTCCCCGGGCTCATAGGGGTTGTGTCAACCCCTGAGTTCTTGTCATTTGATCTTTAAGCTATTTTGAACAAAATGGCTGTCACAATTTTGATCGGATGCATTTGGGGGAAAAGAGCCTTGGGGGAGGGGGGGAATAGTTTCCCTCCGATTAATCTTGACTCTTAAAAAGGGTACTAGAAATTTCAATTTGCAATCGAATGAGCCCCTTCCAAAGTTTATACGACCATCCTTTCCATAAAAACCTTATCTGCCCCCTATGCATAAGTTACAACCCTTGCCCCCCGTTTCTGGGAGGGGGGTTCTGTTATCCCTGGAGTTTTTGTTATATGCTCCTTGGCCTATTTGAACAAAATGGCTATATACAAAATTTTGATAATACACATTTAGGGAAAAGAGAGTTGGGGGGAGGGAGGAGGCTAGTTGCCATCGGATCACTTTTGAATCATAAACAGGGAATAAGAACTTTCGATTTCTAATAATTTGAGTCCCCCCCCCGAGGTTTTTACGGCCACTTTTCCATAAAAATCCTATATACTCTCAGCACATAAGTTACAATCCTTCCTCTGGGCTCTGGGGGGGGGGAGGTTATGGTTTACCACGAAGTTTTTTTATTACCTGACCGTTAGACTATCTAAAACAGATTGGCTATCTCAGCATTTTGATCAGATATATTTGGGGAAAACAGGGTGTGTGTGTGAGGAGGAGGGGGTTAGATGCCCTCCAATCCTTTTTCACTCATCAAAAGGTAACTAGAATTTTCAATTTTCGATTAAATGAGCCACCTCTAAAGTTTATACGACCACCCCTTACGTAAAAACTTTATATGCCCCTGGGGCATAGCTTAAAACACTTGCCCCCAGGCTTTGGGGATTTGTGTTGACCCCAGAGTTTTTTTTTATTTCATGTTTGAACTATTTTGAACAAAACCGCTATCTTGAAATTTTTGTCGGTAGGATCTGGGGAAAGGGCGTGGGAGTGGGGAGGGGCTAATTACCCTCTGATCTATTTTGGATCTTAAAAAATGAACAAGAACTTTCAATTGCCAATCAAATGAGTCCTCTGTGAAGTTTATACGAGCATCTCTTCTATAAGAACCATATATGCCCCCTGAACATAGCTTACATTGCCTGCCCCTTTCCTCTGTCGCTGATAGGGAAAGAGGAAAGAAATGATGACGGATTGGAGACCCCAAACCATGTCACAGCACCGAAATAGCTCCAGGTTTTTATGCTGAGCCTATCCTTGTCAGGGCATTCATCAGGGAAACGACTAAGGATATTAAGTTAAAACTGTGAAGACATGTTGAGTGGGAATTATAACTAATTCAAAATATACTATGTGCATCTAAGGTTGTCAAAAAGGTGTATCTGCAACATTTGAGAAAAGGCTAAGGGACTGAAATTGAAATTTTCAGGGTATTTGATGGATGGTTAATTAATATTTGACTGTACTGAAGGTTTCAAAATGATAGGGGTTAGAATTCCTTCAGCCCTATTGACCCCAAGGTTATACTAACAAATGAGTTAAAAACACTTTTATTTGAATATCAATCTCTATACCTATCCATCCAAAGCACTATAGTATTGCTATTATGGAATTTTTTTATAACATTGTTTTGTTTTAATTATTTATTTTTTATAATTAATTTAGGAAAATAACAGTACGTAAGTGGCTATGTTCACTTGAACCCAATAGCAGGGACACAATAGAAACTGTGTACATTCCCTTTTTATCAAGTTTAGTTCTTTTTCTGGTCAAACTTCGATAATTACCAATAATATCCTCAACAAGAAATTCTGCAACACTTGTTCAATGTCAAGAGAAGGTGATTTAACAGCAATAGCAGAAATAAATAACTGGATATGTACTAATTAGGATAAACAACCATTTTCCAGAAAACTTTCTTTCATATCTAAAACTATGGAATCTTAGCCAAGTGAAGGAACTTTTAGGAATCAGCTCAGTTGCCAAAACTTAAAAATTTCTAGAAGTCTCATATCCTAACCTCACCATTTGTTTTTAAAATACAAAATGTTTCTGAAGAAAGCAATTGTCTACACAGTCAGATGTAACCTTAATAAAGAAAAATCTCAGTTAAAATTTATTATGCAGCAGTTTTTCTCCCTTTGGCGTTAAATAAATAAGACTTAATGTCAATTTTGCAGCTACAAATATTTTAAACCTCCTATTTCTTATATTTCAAACTGTGTATTACATTTCTTATTTTTGATTTTTAACCATTACTCATGGTTTAACCATTATTCAAGTGAATGCCTAGTATAAAATTCAACTCTTTTGCCTTGAATAGTCAGTCAGCTGAATGTTCAGTTCAGAGTCTTTATTTTGTAACATCAATCTCGAACGCTGCAAGCATCCACTTCAAATATTTTAACTCGACCAGAGTGAATTACTATTATCCCATTTACTCCTTTCGGCTAATCGAGAGGAAATGATTGAGTGGTTCCATTGTGATGGCATGTGACCTGGGACGACTTAGGTCTACAACAATAACTCTTCAGTATGATAGATTTCTATAATTTGGCAGGAGAACAAACAGAGACAGTTTCCCTAACTTTATCTCTCAGGCAGCATACGGGATATAGCTATTTTCTACATAAATAATGATACTCTTCCATCCAAATAAAACATAAGAAACAGCTTGTCACACAGGGCCATTTCGTTTAGTCTAGCGAAGGATAAGTTGAGAAACCGAGCACTTTCGTTTATGCTCTTCTATTGTTAGCTTCTAATCAGATATGCAACCTGAGTTTGGCCTAGCTTTTGCTTTACCGAAAAGCGTAAGTGATGAAATAATCAGCGATTTGTCCTCCTCCCGTTTAGAGCTTCATTTTTGAACTGAAATAAAGTTTAATCTGAAACTAAGTATAATACAAGATTTAACATAGTCCAAAGATCATATAAGAAAGCTTCAGGGTTGACACAGCCCCCCAGAGCCTGGCGGCAAGTGTTGAAAGTTATGCCTTGGGGGCATGTAAGGCTTCTTTTGGAAGAGGTGGCTATATAAATTTCAGAGGGGGTTCATTTGGTTGGAAAAAGAAAGTTCTAGTTCCATTTTTTAAGAATCAAAAGCGATAAGAGGGCAACCAGCCAGCCCTACCCCCTCCCTACTCCATCTTTTCCCCAAATGTATCCGATCGAAATCTTGACTTAGCTGTGTTGTTCAAAATATTCCAAAGATCAAATAACAATGCCTCCGGGGTTGACACTACCTCCTAGAGCCCAGGGCAAAGGATTGTAAGTTATGCCCCGATGGCATGTAAGGTCTTTGTAGATTGGGTTTGTCGTATAATTATTGGAGGAGCCTCTTTAATTAGAAGTTGAACTTCTAGTCTTAATTTTAAGAGTAAAAAATTATCGGAGGGCAATTAGCTCCCCCACATATATTTGTTTTTTTATGGAAGTAGCGGTCGTAAGAACTTTGGATTAGGCTCATTTGATTCGAAATGGGAAGTAATCGTTTGCTTCTTTTGAGTCAAAAGTGATCAGAAGGCAACTAGCCTCTCTTCCCTAAATGCATCCGATCGAAATTTTTATTGAGTGTTTTTGTTCAAAATAGCCGAAAGATCACGTAACAATACCTTTAATGTTGGGCAGAGCCCCCAGAGCCGGGATGGGGGTCGTAAGTTAAGCCCCTGGATGCTCATTTTATAGGACATTGCAAGTTCTAGTTGCTTCTTAAGAGTCAAAAGTGCTTATCCCTTGCTCTCGGGATCAAGAGGCATATAGCCCATGGTTTTGACGGAAACGGTGTTCGTATAAACTTTGGAGGGGGCTCTTTTTGAATTGTATTTTGAATTGGAAATTCAAAATACTCGCTCCTTTTTGAGAGTCAGAAGTGATGGGAGGGCAACCATTCCCCTTTACATACTTTGCCCTCAAATGGAACCGATTGAAATTTTGAGATAGCTATTTGGTTGAAAATAGTCCAAAAGGTTAAACAACTATGCCTCCAAGGGTGAAAACCCCACCAGCTCCTGGGGAAAGGGCTATAAGCTCTGCTAGCTGCGTATTGCGTACTTCTTGGCCATGGCTTCAATGTTATATCTTTTCACATAGGCGCTTGATATGGAATGGGTAGTATTTTAAAAATCAGAGGGGGTAATTCGACTGGAAGTTGGAAGTTTTAGTGCTCTTTTTAAGAAAAAAAATATGAGGACAACTAGGCCCCTCCCCCTCACTCCATTTTTTTCCAACTGCATCCAATAAAAATTTTTCGATAGTCATTTAGTCCAAAATAGTCTGAAGGTCAAATAACTATGCATTCTGGATGAAATGCATGTCGATTGTCAAAAGAGCGCATCGCCAATATCTCAGAGACAGCTGAGCGCATTAAGTTGAAACTTTCTTGGTATGTAATTAGGGGTGTATCCCATTTGAGCGCTTTCCCATTTGAGCGCCATGGCGCGCAAATGGGAATTTCCCATTTGCGCGCCGTATTTTAATTAGTTCAGTTGTGTCCCATTTGAGCGCCCGATAATATTTTGCGTATGTTAGGTGATATAGCTAGGTGATCAGGTAAATTTTTCGCAAATCATATTATTGACTTACGAATAAAGTAAACACACCACTCGATGCCTTTTTTAGGCTCTTTCCAAATATAATAATCATTTTTGTCGGAAATGAATTTTACCCCCACCCCTATGTATACCAATCCAGGGTATATATTTGCACATTAGGGGGGTGGGGGTAAATTTTAAAATTACCTCCCATTTACATCAGAAATAAAATTTACCCCCCCCTAATGTGCAAATATATACCCTGAATTGGTATATATAGGGGTGGGGGTAAAATTCATATCAGAAAAAATGATTATTCTATTTGGAAAGAGCATAAAAAGGTATCGAGTGGTATGTTTACTTTATTCTTATGTCAATAATATCAACTGCGAAAAATTTACCGACGGGTCTTCATGTCTGTTTTCCTCATACAGTATATAGCGGTGGATACCGCATAATGCATAAGTACCTGTATATACCTTTAGTAGTAAATATATATGGTATACATAAATACTATATATATTTACTTAGTTTATAATACTATAAATGGAAGTTATTTTCACAACCATTGACCCAATAAAATCCTCAGTTTTGTTCGTTGTCTTCGTGGCAATAAATATTTCTACAGGTCAATGTGGCAGCAAACCACGCTTCATCCACCGCAAAATCACAATTTTGGGTTTGGCGCTCAAATGGTACTCCGTGGCGCTCAAATGGGAACAAAATTCCATGGCGCTCAAATGGAACAAAATTCCGTGGCGCTCAAATGGGAAAGCGCTCAAATGGGAACACCCCGTAATTAGTACTATTAAATTAGAATTAGACACTTTAATTCTTACGCTAGAGACATGAAACTGAAGAAATATTTCATTATATTAACCAAAACCAAAACTTTGGCAATACAAGGAACATAAATTAATTAAAAACAAACTTTCCAAAAAGAAGTTTTCAAAAACAAGTATACTTTTTCCCAGAGGAATTTATCTGGGAGTGAGTTAAATAATGTAAATTTATACCCTCTCAAACATAGGCTATAGCTAACTAAATATATAGCAATCAGAAATGAACAGAAGCCAATTAAATAAGACTCTCCGAAAAAGAAGTTTTTGGAAGAAAAATAAAGGCCATATAAAATATAAAATCAGCATAAATAAATTTCAAAAATAATTTAAACGCAAAACGACTAAATACTTCTATTGAAGAACAAATAAAACCCAAAACGAACAGAAATTAAATATGAATAATCATAGCAAACAAACTTACTGCAGGTACAAACGAACATGCAATAGGTACTAATATAAATGGATTAATAATTCTTAAAACAAGTGAAATTTAAATTGAATATGCAAATCAAGCTTAAAAAAAACAGAGGCAACGCTATAGCGTTGCCTACACTAAAGGCCATATGAATCCAATGTTTTATAATAATTATTATTTTTTCTAGATTGAAACATCAGATAAGAATAACTCCGGAGTAGACACAAACCCCCAGGCCCCAGGGGCAGGCATTGTAAGTTATGCTCAGGGGGGGTATATGGTTCTTATAGAAGAGATGCTCGTATAAACTTCAGAGAGGTTCCATTTGATTGGCAATTGAAAGTTCTAGTTCATTTTTCAAGATTCAAAAGGGATCGAAGGGTAATTAGCCCCCCACTCCCACGCCCTTTTCCCCAGACCGTAACGACAAAAATTTTAAGATAGCGGTTTTGTTCAAAATAGTTCAAACATGAACTATAAAAAAATCTGGGGTCAACACAAACCCCCAGAGCCCGGGTTCAAGTGTTTTAAGCTATGCCCCGGGGGCATATGAGGTTTTTACGTAAGGGGTGGTCGTACAAACTTCAGAGATGGCTCATTTAATCGGAAACTGAAAGTTCTAGTTACCTTTTGATGAGCAAAAAAGGATCGGAGGGCATCTAACCCCCACCCCCTCCACATAATACCCGCTTTTCCATAAATGCATCCGATCAAAATGTTAAGATTGTCAATTTGTTTGAAATAGTCCAACGATCAGGTAACAAAAAACTTCGTGATAAACCATAATTCTAGGAAATTTTCGCCAGCATTATTCCGAGCACACAGGTATCCCATAATTCTGACGACACACATATCCCAACGTGCTATTAGAGTTGATAGTCCTCCATATCCAGCTAAAAACTTCTAAGGAGTGATTTTAACATTTTTCCAGAAACAATATATTCTTGGTGGAACTCTTCAATCCATACGAGCACACACTGAGTGTTATCGCAACTTCTGGTTGATAAGGAAAATTCTTGTATTTGTATGCCAGATATTCTTTCTGAAACAATGCCATTGATAGTATGATGTTCAATAATTGAAGTGAACTTGAAGTCACATGATGTCTAATAATCGAATATTTGATATGGATCCTAATATACAACTAGAAAAGATCTTTTTGTACTCTAATGATATCGAGCTGATTATTGATAATTGATAATTAATTATGGCTGCAACCGGCCAGGTATTAGTTTTTCTAATGTAATGGTCTTGAGCACACCAGTTTTCCATTTATGGGGCTTGCGCATGAGTTTGGGCCCCCACATTCCCATCCAGGACTTAATGATCCCCAACAGGGTCCCGAGCCCCCTACAGGGTCTGATGTACCCCTCCAGGGCCCCATGTCTCCCTAGATGTACCCAATTCCCCATCCAGGGTAAAAAAAACCTCATCCAAGTTTTTGCCCCCCCCCCTCAATTTTGTTTTACTTAATTTTTTTTCTACTTTTTTTACCTGTCTTAAAATGACATCAAATATAATTAATACAAAAAGAAATTCATTTGTGATATTTTTGAAATACGAAATGAGGATAATATAGATAGATTATTCGTGATTTTTACTATTAGAAAAATAATATTTATAGTGACATTTTTTCTTTTTTTCTTTAAACTTTTCTTTGAAAAATATTGTTTAGAATTTGAGTATGCATAAAGTCAAAATTAATAAAGTTATATATATTTTAAGTGATAATATGACAGCCCGATGAGGGAAATGATACAATTAAGTCTTTGGAAAAGTATAGCTTAGTATTGGGTTATGCATAAAGTCAAAATTAATAAAGTTATATATATTTTAATCAATAATACGACAGTCATATGAGGGGAATGCTGCAATAAAGCATTTTGTAAAATATTACTTAGTATTGGGTTATAGATAAAGCCAAAATTAATAAATTCGTATCTATTTTAACCGATGATACGACAGTGGTATGAGGAAAATGCTACAATAAAGACTTTTGTAAAGTATTGGTTAGTATTGGGGTTTGCTTTGATAAATGATACAATTGGAAATTGTAAGTGGGGTTGGAAATGATGCAATTAAGCCTTTTGAAAAGTATAGCTTAGTATTGGGGTATACATAAAGTCAAAATTAATAGAGTCTTATATATTTTAATCAATAATACGACAGCCATATGAGGGGATTGCTGCAATAAAGCATATTGAAAAATATTACTTAGTATTGGGGTATGCGCAAAGTCAAAATTAATAAATTCGTATATATTTTAACCGATGATAATACAGTCGTATGAGGAAAATGCTACAATAAAGACTTTTCCAAAGTAATGGTTAGTATTGGGGTTTTATTAAGTCAAAATTAATAAAGTCGTATTCATTTTAAGCGATGATACAATAGCCCTATGAGAGAAGTTCAGAGTTTTCTCAAAGAATAGAAAACAGTTCAAGTTCTGTTCTGAATTTTTCCATAAAAGAGAAAAAAGTTTTATTTCGATTCTGAAATTTTCCAAAGAAAAGAAAAGTTAAATTTTAATTTTGAATTTTTTCCAAAGAATAGAAAAAAAGTTTCACTTCAGTTCTGAATTTTCTCAAAGAAAAAAAATACAAGTTCTGTTCTGAATTTTTCCCTAGAAGGAAAAAAGTAGTACTTCGATTCTGAATGTTTTCCAAAGAAGCATAAAAGTTCCACTTTATTTCTGGATTTTCTCAAAGTAGAGAAAAAAAGTTCAAGTTCTGAATTTTTTCATAGAAGAGAAGAAAGTTACGGTTCGATTCTGAATTCTTTCGAAAGAAGAGAAAAAAAGTTACACTTCTGCTCTAATTTTCCCCAAGGAGAAAAAGTTCTACTTCGGTTTTGAATTTTCTCAAAGATGAGAAAAAAGTTCACGTTCAATTCAGAATTTCCCGAAGAAAAATGTTACACTTCGATCCTGAGTTTTCCCAAAGAAGAGAGAAAGTTCCAATTAAGTTCAAAACTTTCCCAAAAAATGGAAAAAAAACTATACTTCGATTCTAAACTTTCTAAGGAAAAGAAAAAGTTCCACTTTAATTCTGAATTTTTTCAAACAAGAGATAAATGTTCAAGCTCTGTTCAGAATTTTTCATAGAAGAAAAAATGTTACACTTTTGATTCTGTTTTTTTTTCGAAGAGGAGAATAAAAGTTCCATTTCAGTTCTGTAATTTCAAAAAGAAAAAAAAGGTAATCTGTTCTGAATGTTTCCATAGAAGAGAAAAAAGCTACACTTCGTTTCAGAATTTATTCCAAAGAATAGAAAAACAGTTACACTTCAGCTCTGAGTTTTCCCAAAGAGAAAAAATTCCACTTCAATTTTGAATTTTCTAAAAGAAGAAAAAAAGATACTCTTCGATTTTGATTTTTTCAAAGAATTGAAAAAGTTCCACTTCAATTCGGATTTTCTCAAAGAAGAGAATAAAAGTCAACGTTCTCTTCTGAATGTTTTTTCATAAAAGAGAAAAAGATTACACTTCAAATGGGAATTTTTCCAATAAAGAGAAAAGTTCCACTATAAGTTCTGATTTTTTTTCAAAAAATAAGTTCAAGTTATGTTCTGAGTTTTTCCATAGGAGAGAAAAATGTTACAGTTCGATTCTGAATTTTTTTCCGAAGAAGAGAAAAAAGCTATACTTCAGTTCTGAGTTTCCCAAAAGAAGAGAAACAGTTCCACTTGAGTTCGGACTTTTCACACACACACACACACACACACACACACACACACACACACACACACACACACACACACACACACACACACACACACACACACACACACACACACACACACACACACACACACACACACACACACACACACACACACACACACACACACACACACACACACACACACACACACACACACACACACACACACACACACACACACACACACACACACACACACACACACACACACACACACACACACACACACACACACACACACACACACACACACACACACACACACACACACACACACACACACACACACACACACACACACACACACACACACACACACACACACACACACACACACACACACACACACACACACACACACACACACACACACACACACACACACACACACACACACACACACACACACACACACACACACACACACACACACACACACACACACACACACACACACACACACACACACACACACACACACACACACACACACACACACACACACACACACACACACACACACACACACACACACACACACACACACACACACACACACACACACACACACACACACACACACACACACACACACACACACACACACACACACACACACACACACACACACACACACACACACACACACACACACACACACACACACACACACACACACACACACACACACACACACACACACACACACACACACACACACACACACACACACACACACACACACACACACACACACACACACACACACACACACACACACACACACACACACACACACACACACACACACACACACACACACACACACACACACACACACACACACACACACACACACACACACACACACACACACACACACACACACACACACACACACACACACACACACACACACACACACACACACACACACACACACACACACACACACACACACACACACACACACACACACACACACACACACACACACACACACACACACACACACACACACACACACACACACACACACACACACACACACACACACACACACACACACACACACACACACACACACACACACACACACACACACACACACACACACACACACACACACACACACACACACACACACACACACACACACACACACACACACACACACACACACACACACACACACACACACACACACAGAAGAAACTTTGAAGAAACCTTGAAGAAACTTTGAAGTTCCTAGAAGAAACTTTGCCAAATATCAAGTAGCTTAAGAAAAGGTGCTGGTACAATTGCTGGTATCTTATTTTTCCCATTGCAACTTCATCTGGAAGGAATGGTCGTTTAAACTTCGTAGGGAGCTCATTCAATTGGAAATCAGAAGTTTTAGAGGCCATTTTTAAGAGTCAAAAGTGATCAGAGGGCAAATAGCACGCCTCGCCTTCCCCCCCCCCAAATTTTTCCGATAAAAATTTAAATTATGTTTTAAAGATCAGAAAAAAAACTCCGAGGTCGACAAAACCCCTCAGAGCCCAGGGGCAGGCGTTATAAGCTATGCCCTGGGGCATATTTGGTTTTATGGAATGGATGACCGTATAAACTTCAGTTGGGGTTCTTTTGATTGAATATTAAAAATTACAGCTCATTTCTTAAGAGTCAAAACAGAACAAGTAGGTGAACTAGCCTCCCCCCCTCCCAAGTCCTTTTCTCCCAAAACCCATCCGATAAAATTTTGAGATAGCCATTTTATTGAAAATATCTCAAAAATCAGATAACAAAAACTCCCAGGTCAGTAGAACCCTCCAGATTCCGGTGGCAAGGGTTTTAAGTTATGCCCCGGGGGCATATAAGGTTCTTATACAAGGGGTGGTCGTATAAATTTCAGAGGTAGCTCATTCAATAGGAAATTGAAAGTTGCAGTTGAAAAATTGACTGTTGACTGTTTTTTGACTGTTGAAAAACAGTCAAAAGGGATCGAAGGTCATCTACCCCCCCCCCTCACCCTCTTTTCCTTAAATGCTTCCAATCAACTTGAGATAGACATTTTATTTTTAAGTTGTCCAACGATCAGATAACAAAAACTTCGCATCAGCATGCATCCCTCAGAGCTTAGGAGAACTAAGAGTTTTAAGTTTTTCCCCGGGGCCATACAAGGCTTTTATGGAAAACGTTGTCGTATAAACTTCGGAGGGGACTCAAATGACAAGAAATTCAGAGTTTTAGTTCTCTTTTTAAGAGTAAAAGTGATTCAATGGCAAATGACCCTCCCCCCATCAACCCTCATTTCCCAAAATATGTCCGATCGAATTTTTATATATACATTTTGTTCCTAAGTGACCACAAATCATACAATAAAAACTCATATATAACACAGCCCGCCAGAACTGGGGGGCAGTGTTGTTAATTATGCCCCCGGGGCATACAACATTTTATGGGGGGGAGGGTAGTATAAACTTCGGAGGAGGATCATTTGAATGTAAATCGGAATTTCTATTGTCCTTTTTAAGAATCAAAATTGATCTCAGGTCAGCTAGCCCCCTCCCCTCAAGGTCCTTTTTTTTCACCACATGAATCCAATCAAAATTTGTAGACAGTTATTTTGTTCAAAATAGTTTAAAGATAAATAACACAAACTCCGGGGTTGACACAACCTCCAGAGCCAGAGGACCAGCGTTGTAAGTTTCGCACCGGAGCATTTAAGGTTTTATGTAAGGGATGGTCGTAAAAACTTCAGAATTGGCTCACTTGATTGAAAATTGAAAGTTCTAATTACTTTTTTAAGACTAAAATGTGATCGAAGGATGTCAACCCCCTCCCCTTCCACCTCACGTACACCCTATTTTCCCTAAACGTAATCAATCAAAATTTTGAGATAGCCCTTTTGTTTGAAACGGTCCACCGATCAGAACACTAATGCTTTGGGGTCAACATAAATCCCCCCTTCATATCCTGGGGGAAGGGTTGTAACTTTTGCCTGGGGGTATATAAGGTTTTTGTGGAAAAAGTAAACTTCGGATGGGACTCGAATGACTAGAAATTGAAAGTTCTAATTCCCTTTTTAAGAGTCAAAAGAGACCAGAGGGCAACTAGTCTCCCTGCTGTCTTCACCCCAAATCCATCCGATCAAATTTTTGAAATAGTCATTTTGTTAATATAAGTCAAAAGATCAGACAACAAAACTCCAGGGTCAACAGAACCCCCAGAGCCCGGGGGCAAGTGTTGTATATTATGTCCTGGGGGCATATAAGGTTCTTTTATGAGGGTTCAAAGATCAGGCAAGCCTAACCCTCAATAAAAAAACTCGTTAATGATATTTTATTCCAAAACTTAAGGGAGCTGACCCATAAGTAGAAATGGGGGTACCAGCCCCACGACTCACCCCTGCTGCCATCTACAATTTAGTCTAACTCTGTCAGTACACCAAATAAGGGCATAGCCTCCCTAGGGAGAACACCTGGTTAATGGGGTCAATGACCTCTTTTTCCAAGGTCAATTTATTTGTTGTTGTTGTTGTAAGTGCACGCTCTCAGTGAATGTCAAGATCGATTTATTTGTTGTTGTTGTTGTAAGTGCACACTCTCAGCAAATGTCAAGGTCAATTTATTTGTTGTTATTGTTCAAGCCAAATGTTATGAGTTTCCCGGAAACAGTTAGATCACATGTTTCCTTCTCAGCCAATCAGGGAGTCGGTTACATCCCCCTTCTCAACCAATCAGAGATCTGCTTACATATGATTCTCCCCATTACATAACAATTCGCCCTTGAGATTTCGTATATAACGGTCAAGCAATTTGATTAAATTATCAGAAAGTATTTTGACACCGTGTAAATATCTAGAATTGATAATATTGATGAATTAGAAGCCTTGGCAACTACAATTTACCATGTAAGTTCCGTTTTAGTACATTTTCAAATAAAATTATTTTCCTTGGACATCCTCCAGTATATTCAACTAAAATGTAAATATATTCCTTTACCCCAAACCCCCCCCCCCCCAAACCATACAAACATCATTATAATCAATGGAAAACATAAAATATATTCTTTTTACCCTCTCGCCATTGTTTTACAATCCCAAATTCTCGCAAAAAGAAATACCATTTCGTTAAATTCCTTCCTTCTATATTTCCAGCTAAAGCGATCACTGACTTCTGTCAATTTTTAATGAAAATGCCACTCTGGTTTTGACATAATGCTCTACGCGAGGTTAAAATTAGCTGTCACCCATTTTCCTATGTGTTTATGAACGCGGCAGCCAAAGTCAAAAGGAACTGTTTCTCCGTCAAAATTAAATACATAAAATATTTTCTTTTACCCTCAATACCTAACCCCCCGCCCCGCACTGTTTTACAAAAAAACTCTCGCAAAAAGAAATAATTATCCTTTTGTTAAATTTATGCAATTTTAAGTGTTCTATATCCTAGCTAAAAGCGACAATTGACTTCTGTCAATTTTTAATGAAAATGCCGCTCTGGTTTTGACATAATGCTCTACGCGAGGTTAAAATTAGCTGTCACCCCTTTTCATATGTGTTTACGAGCGCGGCAGCCAAAGTCAAAAGGAACTGTTTCTCCGTTAAAATTAAATAAATAAAATATTTTCTTTTTACCCACAAAACCTAACCCACCCCCACTGTTTTTACAACTGTAATAATCACGATAGAAATTATTCTTTTTTCGTTAAATTTATACAATTTTAAGAATTCTATATCCTAGCTAAAAGCGACCATTGACTTCTGTCAATTTTTAATGAAAATACCGCTCTGTTTGACATAATGCTCTCCAGCGAGAGGTTAAAATTAGCTGTCACCCTTTTTAAAGCACTTCCTGTAAAAACCTTCACACATCCATATGGATTGTTCCTCCCCGTCAAATTAAATCGGTTTTTCATACATTTGCAATTTATTAATCGCAGGCCTATGCAATCTCTATTTGCAGAAGTGACTCGAGTTATTTTCAAATTAATGTCTAAAAATATTCAACTTTAATATTAAACGCCATAAAGAAAAGTCTTCAGGATTCGCATGAAGCTTATATTATGCGTAAATTGAATAGCATTTTAACCTATGTTTGCAAAATATTGGCCTATAGGATGCTGGGTTAACGATCTTTTTTTTAATCTAATTTAAAGCCTATAGACTGGAACATTTAATTTTTTTCTAAATGGTAAAAATAGAAACATTGATTTCTATCCTAAGGCTATAGACTACTGATTGTCATGATTTTTTTTCACAAGTTGTGTAATAAAAACGTTTAATTTCTGAGTTTAGTATATTTTTACTTTTTGCTTTACTGAAAAAAGATAAATGCTTTTCTAGACAAAATTATATGGATGAGGGTACTAACTTTCTTTCTGTAAAAATGGGGCAAATTATTTTGATACTAATTTTTTCTCTTCTTTTTAAGGGAAATTATGAAGAATGCGTGCCCCCACCTTCCAAGAAATCCAGAGGGGATGAGGCAGCCCCATCAGTGCCAGCCCCAATGCAGCCTGACAGAAAACTTAAGAGAGAGTGGGCGGATAACTACAATGCCAAAGCTACGCAAGATCGTGAAATAGCCGGCCCGCCACCCCCTTATCATGCAATATCGAGGGTCTGAGGGGTTGCCCCGCCTATTTAAGATCATGAGGATGCCCTCCAACACGCACTACCTGGTCCTTCGGGCACCCAAGCCAAGACGGATTATTCAGATGTAAGCATTTTTCCTACCTATCTATTTCTTCCAATTTTTAGTCCTTTTCAATCCCAATATAAACTTATCTCTGTGAGATATTAACCCCTATTACATATCTAAATGTAATTTTTTTTGCAAAGAAACCGCTCTTTTTCTAATCTTTCCAATTTTCCATTGTAGACATCTTCGCTTTCTCATAATAATATTTTTAGCTAATTTTCTAGTTTACTGTTAGAGAACCTTTTTATCACAAAATGCTATTTTTTGCTAGAATATTATAGTTTTAAGTGGCCTAGAAGTAAACCTTTTATTTCATCACAGTAAAATTATGTCAGAGATATTAAATGACATTGTTCCCCCTTTTAAATCAGATCACTGTTATCGCATACATTCAACAGTCTGCTGAATCGGCTCGTAGTGAAGCCGAAAAGGGGTACTATATCCCGGACATAATTTCCTCATAGAAAACTGCCTTTGCGTTATAAACTGCCGTTTTATTTAAACACAATTTTCTATGAGGAGGCTATCAAGTAAAGACCACGGTTTTTCAAAAGCTGATTAGTTTCTACCCATTTCTTCCATCTTTTCGCTTTTCGCTTTTTTTTTAACACTGTAAAATTAAAATTTCATAGATTTTAAATATGTTTTTACCCCACTCAATTTGTGTTGGACAGAGATTATAGCATTGCAATGTCTTACACATAGGCCTAATTCTAATTTGCGTAACGATTGTCTAGATCCACTTGCCTAGATTTTGCATGGAGAGACATTCCTGAATAAGAATTAACGGTTCTCGAATTTAATTGTACTGTTTCCCAGAGAATACGCTTGGAAACAGAACAGACACGAGATTAAAAATAATCTAGGCTCATTTGGAGTCCTAGACAACCTGTACGGGAAGTAGGCGAAACGACTTATGCCGCCTAACAATGCGGTTTTTTGAGACATTATGTAAATGGCCGGGAGCCGCGGAGCCCGGAATGCGCCGATGGGTCCGGGAAGCGCTGTGGGGCAAGGTTAGGGAAGCGCCGGGGGATGCGCCACGGGTCAGGGAAGTGCCACAGGGATGCGCCACGAGTCAGGGAAGCGTTGGGGGAAGCGCCACGGGTCAGGGATGCGCTGTGGCTCCGAAAAGCGCCGAAAAAAAAATAAAATAAAATTAGTAGGGGTGATTTGAGCACTGAAAATAAGCTATTTTTTTCACAAAATAAAATTACAGTCTTCAATGTAAAGCGGAATTGTAGTTCGTATTTATCTTATATTAAGTTTGTTTTTCTTTCAGTTG